>NC_072825.1:345000-547500 GCF_027744805.1 Dunckerocampus dactyliophorus
AAATCGACCGAGAGTCTTTGAGTGTGGTGATGCACAGGTCGATGTTAGTGTGGTCGCTTCAACAGATGAAGACTTTCCGATTGGGACAAATAATACACAGATAATAATATAAAGAAGCAGAGAGAAGTACCAGAAATCCCACAAATGCATCTCAGCTTTGTCATATCGGGGAAAAAGCATATGAGTAACATCAACTTCACTCCTTGGCTTTTTTTTCCACTTTTTTGTTTTTTCCAAATATTTCAACTTTCTGCTTAATTTTCATTCCCTTTGTAATATTATGAAGGCCGCGCGGTGGTTAGCATGTTGGCCACACAGTCTGGAGATGGGAAGACCTGGGTTGGATTCTCCCTTGGGCATTTCTGTGTGGAGTTTGCATGTTCTCCCTGTGCGTGTGTGGGTTTTCTCCGGGTACTCCGGTTTCCTCCCACATTCCAAAAACATGCATGTTAGCTTCATTGGAGACTCTAAATGGTCCATAGGTATGAATGTGAGTGTTTGTCTATATGTGCCCTGCCATTTTCCTGTTCCAGCACAACTTTCTTTACTTTATTCTCACAAAATGACAGCAATTTCTTTCTTTATTTGTGCTGTTGTTGTTTTTTCCTTACATTTTCCAACTCCTACAACTTTTTTCATGTAAATGTTCTTCTTGTGATTATGACTTTGTTCGCAGAATATTTTGACTTTATTCTTGAAACATTATAACTTTTTCCACAACATTTTCCAAAAATTACAATTTTATTTGTTATTTTGTTTATTGTTTGTTTGTTCTTTGTAGATGTGTGACCCTAACCCTAACCTTTAACCCTAACAGTAACCCTAACCCTGCAGCAGACTCTGTAAGTGGACTTTTGAGCGGGTTGTTAGCTCTTCCACTGTATGCTAGTTTTGCTACTATGTAGTTAATCCACGTAGTAGTAGTAGTAGTAGTAGTAGTACTGTAGTATTGAAAGCAGCAGTGAGTCATGTCGTATCCAATCGTGTCGTGATGGTGCTGGTGTAATGAGTCTACTCACGGATGCACGGCAGGAACGTTAACACGCTGCAGCGGACTAATTAATGGGATCGCCATAAATCATCTCCGCGGACGCCTCCAGCCCGTCCGACATCGTGACCTTTAGTCCCTGCTAGCTTCCTGCACACCAGTCTGCTGACGGCGGCGGCGTGCTAAACAAGCTACGGCGTGCGGAAGGCGGCTCGGTGTCCGAGGCGCGTGCGGTATCATGTCTGGAGTCGTTTGTCTCCTTTGGGTGCACGGCTGCAGTCTGATAGGAGGAAAAAAGGCAAACCTGTGCCCTTTTTCTTGTTTTCATTTCACAAACACTTCTAATCTCCTCAGAGGAAAGAAGAAGAAGAATGTCTTTGCTAGCTCCGCCGCTGAAGAAGCAAAGTGGGAGAAAGGAACAACGGGAGGATGGTGTGATTGAATCAGGTGCTGCTAAGCAGCGCCTCGCTGCTTCAGAGCATCCGAGACGAAAGCTAATGCTTTCCCGCTGTTTCCTCAGCAGCTCATTAGGACGTGTCTTCCAGCTTTGAAAACTCAATAAAACAGTCAGAGTTTTTCTTTTTTCCTGGGCTAAATGACCAGTTGTGTCTGGTAATTAAAGCTACAAGTCAGGAGGAAGGCGAGCGAGCCACCTGCTGCTGGCTAACCTTCTCCGGTGCGACGCTATTGCCCGCAAAGATTAAACATACGCGCAGCTGCGCGCCCGGCAGCTCATCCTGGCGCCGGAGGAGCAATTTGCAGCCAAGCTGGAAGACTGAATCGAGCGACTTGAGCATACGGAACACTTGATTTTCTTGCCAGTCCCGCTCGTCAAACCGACTCTCGCTAACCCGTCCAAGAAGTAAAATACGTGCCGGGGTAGAAGCGGGAAGGACAACAGAGGCCGACCCGGATTTACGGCCTCTTGGGAAATCACAGCTTCCAGAAGAAGGCCTGAGATTCATGAACAAACCCGAGGTTTCTAGCGGGATAAGGAGAGGCTGCTTTCACGGCTATCGGTGTCTGGCTCCTGGTGACAGCTGATGGGGAGATATACGGCCGACCGGCTAGCGTTTAACCCGCGTGACACGCTCCCCTCCCCCATTCCCGCTGGCTGCCTGACACGCCACCTCAAGCAGGAGAGCTGCTGACTGACGTTCCCGCTACAGAGAGTCTCATTAGGACCGGGGCGGAGAGAGGAGAGCCAGGAGGCTCTTCCTGGGCCTGCATGCTAAGCGGGTGCATCGTCCTGGAAGCCTGAGCGTTATTAACGGCGCCAGCGAGTGGCAGCGTCCTCAAAACCCGAGGAGGAATGTTTGTCTTTTGACGATCAATAAGCCCTCTGCTCTGATGGAAGACAATTTATGAGGCATGAAGTACATGCACGTTGGCGCCGCTCCAACGCCGCTCCCAAGATCCTCGCTCTGCTTTCGGCTTTTCATGCACTTTTACCGCTCAGTTAGTTTGCCGTTAAACGGATTGGAGCAACGTGTCACACCGCAGCGGCGACATGTACCCACATACGTTGTACTACATGTATACATTGCTATTGTACACACTACTATCATATATACACTACTCTCACACATACAGTACTATCGTACATGTACTACTATCATACACACTACTATCATGTACTGAATATATTACTATCATACATGTACTACTATCATACTTATATTACTATCACACATACAGTACTATCGTACATGTACTACTATCATACACACTACTATCATGTACTGAATATATTACTATCATACATGTACTACTATCATACTTATATTACTATCACACATACAGTACTATCATACATACAGTACTATCACACATACATTCATATGATACATGCAAGTATGATACATACATTGGTATGGTGCATAAACAATGACATACTGTATGCATTAATATGATACATACTGTACATATGTTGATACATACATAAGTATGATGCATACGTAAGTATGATGCATACATTAGTATGATACATACATAAGTATGATACATACATAAGTATGATATATGCATAAGTATGATACATACGTAAGTATGATGCATACATTAGTATGATACATACATAAGTATGATATATGCATTAATAATGATACATACATTAGTATGATACATACATAAGTATGATACATACATAAGTATGATATATGCATTAGTATGATACATACATTAGTGTGATATATGCATTAGTATGATACATACATAAGTATGATACATGCATTAGTATGATACATACATAAGTATGATATATGCATTAGTGTGATACATACATTAGTATTACACATACATAAGTATGATATATGCATTAGTATGATACATACATAAGTATGACACATACATAAGTATGATATGTGCATTAGTATGATACATACGTAAGTATGATGCATACATTAGTATGATACATACATAAGTATGATGCATACGTAAGTATGATGCATACATTAGTACGATACATACATAAGTATGATACATACATAAATATGATGCATACGTAAGTATGATGCATACATTAGTATGATACATACATAAGTATGGTGCATACGTAAGTATGATGCATACATTAGTATGCTACATACATAAGTATGATACATACATAAGTATGATGCATACATTAATATGATACATACATTGGTATGGTGCATAAATAACTATGACATACTGTATGCATTAATATGATACATACTGTACATATGTTTGATACATATATAAGTATGATATATACGTTAGTGTGATACATACATAAGTATGATCTATACGTTAGTATGATACATATATAAGTATGATATATACATTAGTGTGATACATAGAGTACATTAGTGGAATAATAAGAAGCGCAACAATACACATGTGCAGTTCTTTACTTGACAGTTCCATGTGTTTGGGAGCAATAACAATGATGAGGGTATCCAAGACCCTCCCCTGATTTGGATGTGCCTCATTACTGGAAGCACAGTTTGGCAGAACATTCTGGAATCACATCACATCTGGAAAACATCTTGTGTAATTCAGGTCACGTTGACCTCCCCTCAGTCACGAAAGGCCTGACAAGTTCAGTTGGCGTTCACAAAAGAAAAAGTCATCTGGAGTTCACAGGAAAAGAATCATTTTACAATAGTATGATACATATATAAGTATGACACACAGGTATGCATTTGTATGATACATATATAAGTATGATACACAGGTATGCATTAGTATGATATATATATATATATAAGTATGATACACAGGTATGCATTAGTATGGTATATATATATATGTATGATACACAGGTATGCATTAGTATGGTATATATATATATGTATGATACACAGGTATGTATTAGTATGATACATATATAAGTATGACACACAGGTATTCATTAGTATGATACATATATAAGTATGATACACAGGTATGCATTAGTATGATATATATATAAGTATGATACACAGGTATGCATTAGTATGATACATATACAGTATAAGTATGATACACAGGTATGCATTAGTATGATACATACATAAGTATGATATATGCATTAGTAATGATACATACATTAGTATGATACATACATAAGTATGATACATACATACGTATGGTATATGCATTAGTAATGATACATACATTAGTGTGATACATACATGAGTATGATATATGCATTAGTGTGATACATACATAAGTATGATATATGCATTAATATGATACATACATAAGTATGATATATGTATTAGTAATGATACATACATAAGTATGATATATGCATTAGTAATGATACATACATTAGTGTGATACATACATGAGTATGATATATGCATTAGTAATGATACATACATTAGTGTGATACATACATGAGTATGATACATACATAAGTATGATATATGCATTAGTATGATAATACATAAGTATGATATATGCATTAATATGATACATACATAAGTATGATATATGCATTAGTATAATACATACATAAGTATGATATATGCATTAGTATGATAATACATAAGTATGATATATGCATTAATATGATACATACATAAGTATGATATATGCATTAGTATGATACATACATAAGTATGATATATGCACTAGTAATGATACATACATAAGTATGATATATGCATTAGTAATGATACATACATAAGTATGATATATGCATTAGTAATGATACATACATTAGTGTGATACATACATGAGTATGATATATGCATTAGTATGATACATACATAAGTATGATATATGCATTAATATGATACATACATAAGTATGATATATGTATTAGTAATGATACATACATAAGTATGATATATGCATTAGTAATGATACATACATTAGTGTGATACATACATGAGTATGATACATACATGAGTATGATATATGCATTAGTATGATACATACATAAGTATGATATATGCATTAATATGATACATACCTGTACATAAGTATGATATATGCATTAGTATGATACATACATAAGTATGATATATGCATTAGTATGATACATAAGTATGATATATGCACTAGTAATGATACATACATTAGTGTGATGCATACATGAGTATGATATATGCATTAGTATGATACATACATTAGTGTGATATATGCATTAATATGATACATACATAAGTATGATATATGCATTAGTAATGATACATACATAAGTATGATATATGCATTAATATGATACATACATAAGTATGATATATGTATTAGTAATGATACATACATAAGTATGATATATGCATTAGTAATGATACATACATTAGTGTGATACATACATGAGTATGATATATGCATTAGTAATGATAGATACATTAGTGTGATACATACATGAGTATGATACATACATAAGTATGATATATGCATTAGTATGATACATACATAAGTATGATATATGCATTAATATGATACATACATACAGTAAGTATGATATATGCATTAGTATGATACATAAGTATGATATATGCACTAGTAATGATACATACATTAGTGTGATACATACATGAGTATGATACATACATAAGTATGATAGCGTGGAAAAGGTTTATGTGTGTGCCCATGAGACGGGTGCGGAGTGTTGTGGCCGTCATGGAAGTGGAAATGGAAAGGAAGCGTTGCTTGCTTGAGATTTTGTCCAGAGACACGTGGAGAATGCTGATAAAGGATTTTTCAACATACAGCAGTTTTCATCCGTTTGCGTACAGTTTATTTTTGTTGAGATTCACGTGTTTCCATATGATATTGGATCCTCGAAAAGGATTGAAAAGAGCTGCAGGTGTCATGGTCCACATGACAGGTGAGACTCATAGGTTTGCTTTTCCTTGATATTTCCTTTTCTTTGTGCTCTTATTTTGATATATCCATTTCCTGTTTTGCACATTTTAGAGTTCTCTTCACCTTGTTGTGAGGCAGCCACTGGTGTCAGCTGTTCTTTGTTAGCAATCAGCAATCAGCGGGCTTCTTGAGCACAGCCTTGTCGCTGGGACAGCGCTGGACTGTTCATGGGTTCATGGAAGTGATTTCAATGGTGGCTTTATGCCATCCTGTACTTCTACTTCACGTTAGACTTTTGTATTTTTAAGTTTTGTTGTATCAGCCTTGGTGAGCCGTGCCAGTCTTAGTGAGCTCTTAGGAGTACGTGGTGTGTGATTTGGGTGCATGGACACATGACCAGAACAAGAGACAACTGATATTAAAATGGGTATTGGGTGCTGGTATTGGTATTGGCAAGATATCAAGCTGTTTTTCACTTGAAGAAAATGTGTGGTATCAACATGTCATATTTGAATGTAGTGGTTTGTGTAGCCTTGGTATGGTCATGCTAGTATTAGGAGGTATCCACGCTAGAGGTCATTTGGGCCTATCCCTAACCTGCTGTGGATGGAATGGAGGAAAACGATACCTGACTGGATGAGAATGGTGTGCATGCTGATGCTGCAGGCTAGCAGTCATTTCACATTAATTTTACACAGCCAGTTATCTTGCTAACGTTCACTGAAGGGCTTTTAAACGCCCTCTGTCTTTTTAGCTTTGCGTTGCCTGGACTCTGCACACACCTGCTGTACACCCTCCTTCTTCTTCTTCACGTTTCCCTGCTTCTTGTGTCATCACCTCCATCCTCTTCCATCTTCTATGAACCCCCCCCCCAGAGCTTCCTGTCCCAATGGCAGCTGTGTGATGGGGGGGAGCAGGGGTATGATAAGTGGTGGTCAGCCTGCCTCCAGATGGCATCCCCAGCAGCAGCTGCCTGAGTGAGTGAAAGTGGGCTGGTGACGTGTTGGAGTGTTGGGGTGTGGCTGTGCTGCATTTCCAGGTTAAAGAGGTGTGTGTGTGCGTGTGTGTGTGTGCACGGTGTTGATGTTTGGGTCCTGGAGGAGGTATGACTCCTCTCCGCTTGTGGGGAAGGACCTCAGAGGGGGATCGCCTCCACATTGGCAAGTGGCAGTGATGTAAGTGCGAGCATGAAAACGCATTTGTTCAGCGTTTGGCCGTTATGCAAGCAACATGGACACATTAAAAAAAAGACACGCATGCATCCTCCCACAATGCACGCACAAAGCATGCTGTGACGCGTACACGTGGTTTCTGCTGCGTCCACTAAGCTCAATGTGAACTGAGCTGCCTTTTGTTTTTTCACCGTTCATTCACGATCCCAGCCCGTGTCTACGATGCACGAGTCGGTGGACGGGGGTGGGTGTGTGGTAGAACAAAATACAATTAAACAAATGTTTAAAAAAATGTAATACTTTTTAGTCATTTATTTTTTTTATTAAAAATTTTAAATAAATCAAATAGGTCAGGGGTGTCCCGCAATGATTTTTTTTTTTAACATTCTTACTTGCCACAAGTGTAAAAAGAAGCTGGCCACTGTTAAGTGTGCCTACGTGAGCGTGCCTACTTCATGAAACATTTGATGTGTATGATCTTCTCTTGTTGAGGTTGCTGCTTCTTTTGTAATAATTAATAGAATTAAATAATTAACCCAAAAGCCTTTTAATGCTCGTTGAGGTCTTGTGAGCCCTCAGTAACCTCACCCCACCTCGCACGAGGGCGTCAAAGTTTTGCCCCACGTGAGTAGCATCTTCCGTGCAAACTTCAGGGGTTGTTCAACATCCGATCATCTCTCGTTGATGGCGGTTTACTGGCTCCAGACTCGATCGCGTTAAGTAGGATTCGATATTAATAAACAATAGTTTCATAGCGCATAGAAAACCTGTTTAGGACTTTTTAAATATGGGTTTTAACATTTTTAGATCCCTATAGACATGAAATAACACCCCTATAGTCACCTTTACACTCCTATTAGTCTTTGCTTACATCACATTGCGCAGGCTACGGAATCACTGCAGGGACATAAGAGATGGCCGCTGCTAGCATAGCAAGCTAACTAATTAGCCTCTCCAATTGACTTATTCTAAACTTAGTGTTTCAACTAAAGTGGGGAGGAAGGACAATGAATCCAAACACTTACCACTTCCACACAGAACGAGAGGAAAAGCCCCCTGGATCTGAGCCATGACATGTCCATCTCGGCTGTGCTCCATGCAGTGTGATAGGTCATGTATTCCAACGTAATCTCATAACATTACTGATGCCTACAATACTGCAAATAACTTGTCTTTCTATTATTTCTTGATAAAAGGCGATATAGCAAGGGACAGCTGTACATTGGGCCACTTTTAGGCCTGTCATAGTGCAGTACGAACCTTCTGACTACTAAAGTGGGATGTATAATATAAATACATTTGGATTTTCAGGTTCAATTCCATGCATTTTTTGATTGAAATATGATTCCATACATTTCAAATATACCAAAGCTGTACTTGTGCATGACAGCTGATGTCTTTAGTGTAGTTGATTCCTATTATCGTGGAGTGTTGAGAAGCAAAAAAAGACATCTGCAGTTTGAGGGAGAAGGGGCTCCACTCGTTCATTCAAACCCAATTAAATGGGGCTCTAAATGATAACAATGATGTGGCATTACCAGAACGTTCTCCTTATTTGGAATTTAGACATCCTTTCATCTGCAGGGAGCTAGAGTAAGGGAAAAACCTGCACAACCTCAGGTCAAGTTGACAAGGATTCATTCTACATTATAATCCCCGCCCCCTTTTGGGGGGTCTCAAAACCCCCAAAACAAACATGTCTCTTTTCTATTTTATGAACTTGGTTGTTTCTTGAATTGATTTCACAGATGAAGTTCTTGGGTATCACCATGCATATTCATCCTTCATTCCTTCCTCCATCCATCCATTTTCTTCCGCTTATCGGGGTGGTGGGAGAAGCAGTCATCTTAGGGAAGCCCAGACTTCCCAGTCCCTGGCCACCTCTTCCAGCTCCACTGGGAGGAGACCAAGGTGTTCCCAGGCCATCTGTGAGATGTAATCCCTCCAGCGTGTCCTAGGTCTGCCCCCGGGGCCTTCTCCCAGGCAGGCATGCCTGGAACACCTCACCAGGGAGTCATCCGGACTCCGGACTAGATGCCCGAGCCACCTCACCTGGCTCCTCTCCATGTGAAGGAGCAGCAGCTCTACTCTGACCTCCTCCCCCGATCTCTATGGGGGAGTCCAGCCACCCTACGGAGGAAACTCATTTCAGCCGCTAGTATCCACCAACTCCTTCTTTCGGTCACGACCCAAAGCTCATGACCATAGGTGAGGGGGGGTGGTAAATTGGGAGCTTTGCCTTCCAGCTCAGCTCTCTCTTCAGCACGACGGCCCGGTACAGCGAGTGCATTACTGCAGACGCTGCACCGATCCGCCTGTCTGCATGTTCCTGTTTCCCTCCCTTTGAGGGTTACAAGCTAGCCTTAGCCTGGTTCTGTGGCTCTACTTGTCCATGTGGTCCAAGACAACTATGCTTTCCTTTTCACTTTCTCATGCGCTCCAAGTCATTATTCAAGTAAAACCAAACACAAGTTCTATGCATGTAACGAGTTTCCAACAGCCTGTCTTTGTGCTTTAGGTAAATAAATCTTATATCTTGAATATTTGACGTGTTGATCTTGTGGCTTCTGCTTACCTCCAAATGGGGGCTAAACTTCCCACAGCATCTCCTCCTCCCACCACTTCTGCTTTCTCAGAGCTGGCTGTGGGAAAAGTGAGCAGCAGCGGCAGCGCTGGAGGTTGTCCAAGGCGTACGAGAGAGTCTGTTGTGGAAAGAGACAGATTGGGAGGGAAAGGCGAGTGAGGGGCAGACAAGCTCCGGCGCATGACAATGAGACCATTCAATTAGCGAGGCTTTATGGCGCCCCATGTTGATTAGCTCCGACAGGCCAGCAAGTCCCATCTTTTTGCTGATTAAAAGTAAGACGAGCGCAGCGAGTGGAGACGCCTTCCGGCGTTGGAGGCGTTCTCATTTCAAGGACGAGTAAGGTCAAGGCCTTCGTGGGGAAAAAAATAGCCTGTTTGTGTCTTTTCTGGATGCAAATAAAAACCCAGTCAAAGTCTGCATGTAAGGTGGCGCTCCACGTATGATTACTTACCCCGTAAATCACATGACCACCCTTGGGGGTCTGTCAAATGGTGACAGTGGGGGGTGTGACGATATGCCATCATAAGGATTCGCAGTTCATTTTGGGTCCAGTCAGGAAACAAAATGCAAAACATCAAACTTATCAAACTTAAACAAATATCACTATATCTATCTATATCAATATACATCTATATTTATATCTATCTCAATATTTTTTCCGCTACATGAGTTTAGACAAACTCAAAGCCAAATATGTGTTTTTTTGAAGATGCAAAGGGAAAAAAAAATCGCTAATCTTATCTAAAAAAATAGCTGCTAAAATAAAGCAAGCCATCCTCTTTTTAAAATAAATATCTATGGAATATCGAACAAACCTTTAGCTATGCTCGATTCCTCAGCTAATAACAAAAGAACAATACAGAGTTCCCGGTTTAAGAGGAAATTGTAAAATGTCTCACAAATAGAGGTGCATATTGTTAGTCTTATTTTGTGGCAGGAACACCAACCTGGCAGCAGCGTAGCGGCTTAGCAACTGTCGGCCGTCCTTGTACGTTTGTGGTAGAGCTTGTCGTGCTCGATCATTGTGTCCAGGAAGCTCGCTGGACGTGGCGAGTCCATCGTCTTCAGCGGGTTCTTAAAGCTGTTTTTTCCACTGTTGCAACAGGGGCCATCTTAGCAATGTGACAGGACACCTTTTTATTAGCACAGCACTCTGCTTTTCCTTTCATGGGGAACGCAACAGGAAAAAGGAGCAGTGAGCTTTGTGTTGTGGCAGGAGTTGTGCAGCTTCACACACTCCTCGTATTAGAGTTTGTACCAAGTTTTTGAAGGTGTTTTTTTCCAAATTACTGAGCCACTGCTTTTTCCTTGCTGACTCGTTCCTCCACTGCAGACGCTGCCGCTTCGAATGAGGCGTCGGGCTTCTGCTCCACCCCTCCTCCCACCTACTGCATGCAGGGATGAGGGAGATACAGCGTAAATCCAGTCTATAGCGATATGAACGATGTGGTGGTTTTTGATATCGTGCTTCAAGTACATATCTACATGTATATATTAATATTGATATTTTGCCATAAATAGCCACGACTCCCTTCAGCTATGACTGGACTGCACTGGATTGGTTTACCGAGTAAACACGTGACATCACAAACACTTCCTGTCCCTCACTTAATGTCTTCCCTCCAGTACGGTCCCAAAACATCAGAATATGAATAAAAGCAGCGTTACACCCCATGTGACAGTCCTGGAGTGGTCGCACGGCCATCGTGGCCGATGATTCCAGTTTGAAGGTCGTCAGGTTGCGGCGTGTCGCCCGTCATAGAAAGGGATGATGTGGCCATGATTGGCAGTACTTTGAAATCGTAGCAGGTGTTTGAGTAGAGCAGCCAGAATGGATTATTGGAACACAACATTGTGGAGCGCTGGAAAAGCCCACTCTTGTTGTTGTTGTTGTTGTTGTTGTTGTTGTTGTGTATCTTAGAGCCCTGTCACACATTGACGATTTAGCCAGCACATGCCTGACGTGATCATTTTGATGGCATACGTTGAACTGCCAACGTTTTTTTTTTCAATTTTGGGCGTATACATAGCGTATTCATAACGAGGTCGACGTAAACATGACGTATTAGTAACTTATATAGAACGTTTCTCTAACTTATAGACAACTTATATCAACGAATGCGTAGCGTGTTGCCGGCGTTCACAATTTATGCCCAACGCCCAACGCCTGTCACACCTTGACGATTTAGCCAGCTTACGCCAACGTATGAAAAATTTGGCCAATACGCTGGCGTACGTCGAATAAGTTATGGGTAAGTTTTGTATAAGTTAAGAGCACGCTGAAGCACGCCAGCATACGTCGTAGTACGTTCAAGTCGTCCAAAAATTTTGTGCATGCACAAAACTTTTCGACGTATGTCAACGTATGATTCATACGTCCCGCATCCGCGGGTAATAAGTTATGCCATCGTTGACACCCGTTCACACACGTTAACAAAGACAAAACAGGAAAAGCGACGCCAAAATGGAAAAAACAAAGACAATCCAGAAATCATTCTTTTGTCTTTGTCATTACTAAATGCAATGACAAAACGCAAGTGGAAAAGACAAATACAAAACAGGAAAAACAACGGAAAATTGGAAAAAACAAAGACAATACAGAAAAAACAATGACTGTGACTGTTCCGATTCTTGGCCATTTCTTTGAAAGGTATTTAAAGCAGAACGTTCAAATATAATGATCATTTGGTCCATACTCACAATTAATCACGTTTCTATGATAAGTAGGGATGTAAATCTGTGGTAAACGATACGATGTACAGTATAACTACATCAAATATGGGCCATTATTTGATTCAAAACTTAGCATACAGTTAGAAATCCCCACAGTTTTTGCATGTTTAAAGCAAGTGGTGTTTTGTCCCTGTTTGATGGTCCTTGAACGCACCATCTAACTTTGTCCCACGCTGCACAGATAGACTACTATACTGTATTTTTATACTTTTTCTTTCCAAATGCTGATGCTAAGTGGGAATGCATAAAGGTAAGATTTGCTGACCTTATTGAGAGCTAATGTGCATACGAAGCCCAGGCTGGTACTGGTGGATGGTGGCTCTGTATTCATTTAGTGCTTTTCATGTGATGTTGTTCCCGTCTTACCTTTACACAATACATCATCAATAAGACCAATTAGATGGCTGC
This sequence comes from Dunckerocampus dactyliophorus, assembly GCF_027744805.1. Classification (NCBI taxonomy): domain Eukaryota; kingdom Metazoa; phylum Chordata; class Actinopteri; order Syngnathiformes; family Syngnathidae; genus Dunckerocampus; species Dunckerocampus dactyliophorus. The sequence continues at coordinate 358,154 of NC_072825.1, forward strand.
AATGTACGTATGTTTTGCTGATGTGGTGAAAATCTTTCCCGGTGACTAGCTAGTGCACTGCTAATGCTACTTACATCCATTGACACAAGCCCCCAAATAGCATACCTCGCTTTGACTGTCAATACCTACAGTAGCAGCTTGTAAACCATATTTTAGCTCGCAGTTCAAAGCAGCTAAAAACCACTCGTTAGTTGGGACGCTCGTGTGCCAAGGTACCACTGTATAAATGACAATTTAAAAAAATACCGGCAGTGCTCCAGTAACTTCTTGCTTCTCTCTGGCAGCAACTGGCCTCACAGCGACAGTAGATAGAAATAACTTTGGTCTTGTTGCGAGAGCCATGTGCCAGAGCTTTGAAGCTAAACTTACCAATTAAAATACACTTTCTCCATTTCTGCTCAACATCTGCTCCTGCTTGTAGCGCCACAGTCACCGCTGCCTTTCTTCAAACTACGGTGTGGGACGAGTGTCAAACAGGACGTGTGCACGTTAATCGCATGTCCAAAAAAATGGTGCTGTTAAAGGACACTTCCGTGTTAACTGACAGCCTAATGTCGTCTTTCTTTCATATTTCCATTTGATGCTCCTAAAATGATATTTTTCCTTGTATGATTATGATATTTTTCTCTGAATATTTTGACTTTAAACTTGTAAGAATTACTGCTGACTTCCATGTTTGCTGTAGGTTTTCTTGCTAAGCTATGTTTTTAGAATGTGCCACGGGCTATGACATCACGGGACACCCCTGCTCGGAGGGAAAAAGAACATTTGAGTTGCTACCGATGCTCTTAGTTGCTGATTGGCCACGATTGTGTATTTGGTTAGCATCCCCATTAGCCGCTGACGCTGTGGTCTTTCATCTTCCTGGTTTCCAGAGCCTTAAATGTGATCGAGTTTGGAAAGTGCCAGAAAAGTGCTTTCATATTTCAGCGTGGAAACGGCAAAAACCGAAAATAAGTTCCACCATCTGCACCTTTTTATCCGGCTCTGCACCAAAAGGTCACGGCTACTTCCTCTAACTAACTGTTTGCTAACTAGCAAACAAATGATTTTGCTATGATAATTAGCCGCACGCATCCCAGCATGCTTTGCTTGCTGTCAGACGCTGAGTGACAAGATGGTGGGCCGTGGCAAACAAACACTGACACGGGAGCCTCTGAGGACACTCGCCGCACAGCCTGCATGCGTCTTGTCTGCGCGCTAAATACCCCTGTGACGGACAGTTTTGACATCCCGAAAGTAGGCGGGTGGGGTTTTGAGGCGAGTGGCAGCAGAACAAACACTGAGGCTTTAATCACATTTTTTTTCTTTTCCGTTTGTCACCGCCGGCCCTCTCAATTAAACCCGCACGTTTCTCGAAGACGAGCGAGCTCAATAAATGCTTTTAATATTCAAAGAGTGGCGTGAGGAGATCAACACGCAGGGAAAGAGAATCTGTGGATTTGATTGCCTCCGTAATTAAAGACAAGAAGAAGGCGATATCGGGGCGAAGATGACGGAGACGGGAAGTGCGGGTGTCACATCCAAAATGTGTTTGCGACACCATTACATGACGGGACTGAGGAGAGGATTACACAAGTGGGGAGGACGAGGGGAGAGGAAGAGGCAGGAAGTGGGTGAGGTCTCCGAGGCCCTGAGGTGTCGACTCCATCATGACCTCCCTCGCTGCTGCTGCTGAGTGTTTGTGTGAAGGAGGAGGAGGAGGAGGAGGTGAAGAGCAGCTTGTGCGTGAGGGTGGATGGATGGAAACCCCACCCAAGAACAGCAGAGCCTTCCTGTCGCATAGAAGTGCTGGGTTGGCACCCCAAAGTGGAAAAATTCCATTCACATTTGTCACATAGAACTCATGCCTGAGTTCACGTGAAAGATCTCCTGGTGTGGTCGTGTTTCTCATCTTCTCATCTTCTCATCTTCTCATCTTCTCATCTTCTCATCTTCTCATCTTATGGTGTAGATGCGTGCGCTTGGGCAGCATCTTCCTCACTTCCTCCACAAAATGCACTCAGGAAAAGACGATGGGCAATTCAAATAAAATACATTACACAAATACAACACATGAATTCATAAATGAAGGAAGAAATAAAAACATAAACATCAAAATAAAGAAGACGATACAAGTGGAAAAGTAGTACAAATAAAAACCACTGAAATACAAATCTATTCATATGACCTAAATAAAAATGTAAAAAATCAAATAAAGGTGTAATCAAAATGACTTAACTAAAAGTGTAAATCATCATAAAATAAGTGAAAAAATGATAATAGATAAAAATGACTTGAACAAAAGTGAAACAAAATTATTCAAATGAAAATGACTTAAGTGTAAAAAATCATAAATACTTACTAAAATCACCAAGTCTAAGTGATAAAAATGACCTAAATAAGTGTAAATAAATAACAAAATGACTGAAATTTAGTAAAAACATTTTTATCAAAATCACTTGAGTGTAAATAATAAAATAAAAGAGCAAAAAATAAAAATAAAAATGACAACGTGTGTATCATAATAAAATCAATGAAAAAAATGTCTCAAGTTTAAAAGATAATAATGGATAAAAATGACAAACGTGAAAAATATGCAAGTAAAAAGGACTTCAGTGTGAAAGAATAATCAACATTTATTAAAATCCCAAATTGTAAATAACAAAATAAAAATGACCTAAATAAAAGTGTAAAAAATACTAAAATTAAAAATGACTAAAGAGTGTAAAAGATGATGATGATAGATAAAAATGACAAAGCAAACGTGGGAAAAAAATACAAATAAAAATGACTGAAATAAAACATTCATTCAATTCACTGAAATAAAAGTGGAAATAAGAAAAAGAAAAATGATTTGAATAAAAATGACTTGAGTAAAAACATTAAAAAAAACTACAAATGTAAAACAAACCAAAAAAAAACCTGAAATAAAAGTTGGCCGTGGAGACTGGGGGTCTCGGGTTGGTTCCTGGTGTGGAGACGCTCCTCCATCACCAAATCAGGGATGATTCATGGAAGCACTGCTGTTTTTAAGCACCTACCGCAAAGATCCTCTCTGTGACAGGAGTGCTTACTGGTTTTAAGGCTCAATTGCAGAACTGAACTCCTGGGCCATCCTGGACCAGACCTGGCCTGTGGGCCGCCTGTTTGGGGCCGGGGCCGGTCACAGGTGTACCCGTGGTGTATGTCGCCGGGCCGCTTCAGGGTGATGGCGGTGGGGCAGAACAAAGGGGATTGGGGCGGGCGGAGGCTGGATCAATGACACGGCGAGAACAAAGCGCTGCAGCTCGGTGTGTTGATGTGAGGGGAAATTGCATCTTCAAGGAAACGTGCTTGATGAGATGGTGGATCAATAGGGGCCCAGAAAAAACAGATTGAGGGAGGGAGCGAAGCCTGAATGAGAACGGTCGCAGAGACGGCGTAACCTTCCTGTGACGGGCTCATGCGAGACGTCACCTCCGTCACTCGGCTGCCAGCATGACGGCTGTGAAGGTGTTTGGGATTCTGTTCCGCCCCAGTAATCCTTCCATTGGCTGGAAGCATTTACCAGCTTTTGGGCTTATATGCGGCCCCGCCCACCCCCCCATTATAGTTTATTAATAATCCCACACACTTTGCTGCATGCTTCATTCATGGGGTCTGAAAAACACTCGTCCAAACCAGGCAATGCGGCAGAGATTTTTCACCCCCCTCCCACCACCCGAGACCCCCTTCTCGATCCCCTCCTATACAAGGCTGTTTCTATGGCAACAAGCTCTGCTTTCTGCCATTGAAAATTGGAAACTTACAGGAAGTATGCACGGCCTCGAGGACCGCTTTGGCGGCTGGCGGATGGGAGGACAAGAGGGGGTGTGGGGGCCAGATGGAGAGGATGGGGGGGCGCTCATGGTCGCCAAGTGAGATGCTAGTGTGCTTCGTGTCCGGTCGCTCCAGTGACCAACTGTCCCCCTCGTTTCTTTCCAGACATTAAATCATGACACCCCCTGCCCTCCTACCCCCGCCCACACATTCATTCATGGAGGACTGGCTGGCATGAACAACGTGTGCCGCCATGCAAATGACCTCCATATTGACTTGCTTTGTGGCCCGGCATGTAGGCCAAAGGAGACAGGACAGCTTCTTTGTGTCCCACGTCGGCAACCCCAATCCGCCATCTCACGTCAGTGACTACCCCCCCTTCGCATTTCAGAGTAGAAAAGTAGAAATTAAACATTGAATACGAGGCGTGGCACAAGATCTCACAAAATTATGTGACAAGATTTCTTGTTCACAAAAAACTGCCTCATTGTCTGCTCGGTGGTGGCACTCGTGTAGCGCACGGACGTTATCAAACATTGTCTGCTTGGTGGCGGCACTCGTGCACAGATGTTATCAAACGTTGTCTGCTTGGTGGCGGCACTCGTGTAGTGCACAGACGTTATCAAACATTGTTTGCTCGGGGGCGGCACTCGTGTAGTGCACGGACGTTATCAAACATTGTCTGCTCGGTGGCGGCACTCGTGCACAGACGTTATCAAACGTTGTCTGCTTGGTGGCAGCACTCGTGTAGTGCACAGACGTTAGCAAACATTGTCTGCTCGGTGGCGGCACTCGTGCACGGATGTTATCAAACATTGTCTACTTGGTGGCGGCACTCGTGTAGTGCACAGACGTTATCAAACATTGTCTGCTTGGTGGCGGCACTCGTGCAGCCCTAGACCATGTTTGGCTGTAGGTAATAATCTTGCTACTTGCTTGTCATAAAAATGCTTGTTTAAATGTGGGGGTGTATTCGTGTATGTGCCCCCCCATTGGATTCTTCAGCGTTTGCCAACCTATCCTGACAGCAGTGATCAAGGCTGCATGAGTGCATCCTTGAGTCTGTTGCCATCCTGAATTAAAATAACACAGAGTGTGGAAAAACACCCCCCCCCCTTGATTATGGATTGCCTGTTTGCATGTAGGAGAACGTGCCTGAAGGGGACAGGCGGATAAGTTGGCAGCAGCATTGGAGAACAAACTGGAGGCCATTTTCCCACCTTCTTGCATGTGTGTTGCAACATTCATGCATCTCCTCTGGCATGCTGGTGACATGCAGCATTGCTGCCTGTGCTTCCTGCATCCTTCCTGCTTCTCCTTTCCACAGCGCTCCCTCACACTAGCATCCCTGTTTTCCTTGAGAGTGACTGACATGACAAGCGGCTTCCCCTGGCATGCAACTTTAAAGACCCTCTCGTATGATCGGTGGGGTTGCATGTTTGCAAACATGTGTGATGTTTGAGAAGACTGCAGAAACGCAGCGTGGAAGCATCCACGTAGCTTTGGGTTAGCGGCCGTGTAGCGCTTCACACAGCTGATGGATTTGCACCACCTGGTCGGACGGAGACGATCGTGTTTGTTCTGCTTTGAGACGACCAGCGTGGATCTTCTTCTGTCTCTGATTTATTCCTAAACTTCTGTAAAGGAGTTCTTCTTACGTTCCAGCTCTTAATCCTCCCTCCGGTTCCCGTTACTTTTTTCCTGTCTTGCTGCCTTTTGGTGTTTTGTATTCTTTCCTCCCCTTCTCTCTTTGTTTTCCTCGTGTTTACCTTTCATGTTCTCTCTCTTGATCTTTCCAGACAAGCTGAGCTCTCCCGACCCTCGCTATCTTGTCCCGCCGCTAGTCTTTCCACGGGAGTGAACAAACCTGATGATGAATTCTACCGTCCAGTTTTGTGTGCACACGCGTCGCACTGCAGCACCACAATTCCCTTCAATGCAAGAGTGGCCTTGGCCTTGCTACCTGTCAGCCAGTTCCCACGCTTCATTCCACCCTCTTCTACACCCACACTGACGATGCATGTACAAATACCCCGCTCGGTTACTCTGTTCCAAACAAGTACCCCACACGGCACCATACAAGTACTAAATAGTTCTTATGAATGATGGCACCAGACAGGCTCCTGTAAATGGATTTGCCCGACTGTAGCGACAAATGACATGGAAATAACATTTCTAGGGAAATGGATGAATGGAATCTCCAGCTTCTGCTGATGGAAAACTCATTTGGATTCATCATTTTACAGAAAAAAGTTTATGCTGCAAAAGAAATCACTAGAGACACTGGGTGGACTGCGTTGGATTAAATATGAATTCAAATCTAGAAATGCGATTGTTTGCTGTTCCAAAGTACCTGAGATGATTAAACTGCACTTTTATTACGACTGGAGATGATCACACTTTTGTTCTTCTTATTTGCTGGTTTATTTTTGTACATCTTGGCATATTTCATGTTGGCACATATTGCATAATGACATGTAGGATGTTTTGTGCGTTGTTGTATTTCCGTTTGGACCGCGGGAAGAATAGCAGCGTCTTCCGCTGCAGCTAACGGGGGTCCAAATAAATAAACATAAACAAACATAAAACCTGCCTTAGGGGGGGGGTCCTCGAAGCAGAAAAAACTACTACTATGCCAACAAGTGTTTATCATTCTGGACCAGAGCTTTCTTCTCGTTTTACCAAATTGTTTTTGATATCTCGAGCTGGTCTTGACCCGCCGGGCCGGATGCTCGCTCCTCTACATGTTGTCAGCCCCCGCCCATCTCTAATTAAAAGTTCTGTGATATCAACACACTTTTCCCTCCAAGTCGTGTTGTTCAGGAGTCATTTGGAGTGACTTCATTAAATGGGTGTCGTCTTCACAACGTGCGCCTGCCGCCTGGCTAATGGGAATCTGTGCCATTAGTCTTCCTGCGTTGTTCTGCTTTATTTCCGCAGACTAGCTTGAGAGGCTGAGGTTGGAGGGTTTCAGACAAGTCGCCCACATCCTTGCAAAGAAATGTGCCTTAAACGGTTGTGTGCGGTGGCTTGATGTTGAGATTGCGGTACGACTTTGATTGTTTGAGTCGAGCTGCCCAATCAATCCTGCAAATGCTCTTCATGAAATAAGACATGCGGGGGCCCAGCTGTGGCTCGAGCGTCTTCTCTGGGCCGTGAGCAAATTAGACGGATCTGTTGGGTCCGTCTCTCTCAGCTGGATGCCCCGCAGTCCTCGGCCGTGTTTATTGCCTAATTTGCTGGGTGCGGTGTGGCTCCGTGGGACTGTGCAAGCAGCCACAGTGAGCCGTGAGGTCAGCGGTTAACTGCCACCATGTGCTATCCAGCTACCTCCAGAACATCTGCCTTTCTCAAGTGAAAGGTGCATTCGGGCTTGAGGACACCCATGGGCGTTGGGGTTAGAGGTTGCGTCGACCAGTTGGAGTTGTTTACATTTGAGGCAGCCTTCGCTCGGGTCGCTCAGCATTCAGAGCGAGTGTGTTGTTCTCATTATTCCCCACTCTGAACTGCCGGCTTTAAAAACCTTCAGATTACTTAAGTAACCTCCTCACCAGAGTGAGAGAACATGACCTTATTGGTATGTTGAGCTCGGCATAGCCTCTCAGTACGCTTGCCACTTATTTGTCAGATTCCTCTGAAGTGTTTTGGGCCTCTCATCCCTGATCTGAGCTGGCAGTATCCTCAATTTGCTGCCGAGCTTCAAGGTCCGTGTGACCGACATGTCTCTGCTTCAGAAGCAGACACAAAAGTCAAAAGTCTGCTCTGGAAGGTTTTCACTACTGACAGATTTCCTAACTTGATTCCTTGATTCTGTTATCGATCGATTTGCGTTTGCTTTGGTTGGCAGGAAGACGGTGAAGGCTTAGCGTTAGTTAGCTTGTGTGAGTGGATGTCGTGAGATATGCCGCCCAAATTGAACTGCATTCGTTCTTGATTTACTTGAAAGTCATCCTCGGACCTCTTTGCCTTGGGAGACCCCAGACAGCCCAGACAAAGAGTGATTCAGACCATGAGAAGAACAATGAAAGGAGAAACGGCACCTAGCCTGTACACGGGACCACACCATTGGGGCCGCACAGGTAGACGCTACCACCTGCAGGGGTAAACATAAGGGTCTGGTGCAATGTGCGTGGTAGTCAAGGGCGGGCACCTTCATCTTTATGTAGCAAATCTGGTTTGGCCTCCCTGGTGAGGTGTTTCGGACATGGAGGTGAAGCCACATCCAGGTACATCCACAAAGGAGAAGGTTGGTGGTGCCCGTTGTTGTGTCCTTGGCAAGACACTTCACCCACCTTGCCTTCAGTGCCGCTCGACGCTAGTGTGTGAATGTCAGTGAATGTTTGGTGGCGGAATTGCACAAATTGGCAGCCAAGTCTCCATCAGTCTACCCCAGGGAAGCTGTGGAAGCAGATGTAGATGACCACCCCCAGTGTGAATGAATAACCACTTCACTTTCTTGTAAAACTCTACTTGATTTATTTACTACTTTATTGAAGTGTAGTTTGTGCACACCTGCAGGCAAGGAGGACTGGCACAAATTAGGATTTGACCAACTGTACCTGCTTTGCCCTAATCAAATATCAAGACATTACCAGTAACACATCACTGCTATCAGGAGGATTACCTGGCGGGGCCCAACAAGGTGCACTGTATTCGGACACATGCTCCAAAAAGTCGGTGTAACGCCACGGACGTCTCTGGCAAACTTTTTGCACCTTTCAAACACCGCAGCGCTGGTGTTTGTTTTTTTGTGTGCTCCATTGTTTTTTTTGTTTGTTTTTTCCCTCATCGTGGAGCATTTGGAACAACGAACCCGCAAAACGTCTCCCTCGGAACGTGAATGTTTACAAGTGAGGTTGTAGGCAGGAGGAAAAAGGAGCGCTTGATTTGCTCAGTACGGGTAATCTCACCTCATTGGAGCGTTTTTTTTTAAATGATCGGTTATCTGAGATATTGTTAACATTATTGGATTTATTGATATGACGTCATATCAATAAATCTCATTGGCCCAATAATGATCATGCACCCCTAATATAAATGTAATCCATTATTATTATTTAATACTAGCAGACCTACGACATGCAGGGACTAGTGAGATTTGAGATGCATTGCACCTTGAACACCTTGAACATCTTGAACCTTGAACACCTTGAACACCTTGAACTCCTTGAACACCTTGAACTCCTTGAACACCTTGAATACCTTGAACACCTTGAACACCTTGAACTCCTTGAACACCTTGAACTCCTTGAACACCTTGAATACCTTGAACACCTTGAACACCTTGAACTCCTTGAACACCTTGAACTCCTTGAACACCTTGAATACCTTGAACACCTTGAACTCCTTGAACACCTTGAATACCTTGAACACCTTGAACACCTTGAACTCCTTGAACACCTTGAACTCCTTGAACACCTTGAATACCTTGAACACCTTGAACTCCTTGAACACCTTGAATACCTTGAACTCCTTGCACCTTGAACACCTTGAACACCTTGAACTTTGAACACCTTGAACACCTTGAACTCCTTGAACACCTTGAACAGCTTGAACACCTTGAACTCCTTGAATACCTTGAACACCTTGAACACCTTGAACTCCTTGAACACCTTGAACTCCTTGAACACCTTGAACACCTTGAACACCTTGTACACCTTGAACAGCTTGAACTCCTTGCACATTGAAAAGGTGTGATCACGACCCCTTGCTTCTTATTGGAAATCGATAAACAATGTCACTGTTGACTGGGGGCCGTCTTAAAGAAACTCTGTGTCTAATGCGAGCTGCAGAGATGTACCGAGTTGCATTTTTTAAATCTCCCCCCGAGGCTGCACTTCAGCTTTGATCGTGTGACACGGAACATTAGCGCTACGCCTTTCATTGTTTGCAGACGTGATGTTGCTGCAGGAGTGAAGGCATGTGGAAAGTCTCAAATCCTCCAATGAAATGTTAGTTGAACGAGTGTCTGGTGTAATCAGAGGCGCTGGCACAGAGGACTTCACAGCTCCCTGCATCAGCCTCCTCGGTGTATCTGCACTCCCTGCCCTGTCATCCTCCACAGCTTTGACCAAGCGTGCAACTGGCAAATGGACAGCCCACCCCACCCCATATCTTATTCATGAGCGGAGGGTCGGCGTGATGTCCCTCGTTGCACACCGTGTCAGGACCGCGCCAGAGCTTCTTGCTCACAGACTCGCCTGCTAAACCTCCCGTGACGTCCCCACCACTCTCCCGTTCCAGCTAGCGAGGAAAGCGCTAAAAGTCATAATGAGCGGCAGCGGGTGACACTCCAACGCAACATCCCGCATGCTAAAGCTACGCTACAGCATCGTGATGACCCCAGGAGAAGACCACCTTATTATGTTTTCAGCGTGAGTCACATGAAAAAATGGAAGCTGGCAATGAAAGAAAGGATATCATATTTCAGATGGATCTCTCCAGCCCGAATATAAGAAGGACATTTTTTTATACTTTTTCTTACGTTGGGATGGATGTGGTCTATTCTGTATCGACACTGTCACAAGTCCACTTTATGATGATGTGGACTTTTTAAGCAGGCAGACTCCCCGTGTTCTCTCAATAAAAACACGTTTTAACGAGCGACCGTCCTTCCAACACAGAAGACAAGGCGGTCAAGGCTTTACTTTACGTTAATAAAGCATGATGAATGAATGCCATGTTTTAAGGTGTATGGACTGTTTTATTTGTAGGCTGTTAAATAGTTACTTTGTAATCAGACCCTTCAAATGAATTAATTATGATTAATCACAACATGCCTCTATTTTATGAACAATACTGTACTGTAAGTGACAAGACAGGATTACAGTAACTCGGCATGTTATTAGATGACATTACCTTTCACACTGCATGAAGACCGGCTGCTGAGCCAGCAGAGCTCAGCCGACATGCCATGGCTGTGACGCACACGCCGTGGCTGAGACGCGCACGCTGTGGCTGAGGTCCTGTCCACGCGGGAACACTCCTGAGATTTTATTTGATTTTTTTGCTGGTTTAAAAAAGTGTGCGTCCACGCTGCGCTGTATTAGTAAATGGGTCCATCGAGACGGAAACGGATCATGACGAGCCGCTGCTTTCGGATGTTACCACACTGGAAGCTGTTTTAAAAAAAATACAGTTTCAGTGCACCCAGAACACCGTTTCCATGTGGAGGAGAGGCTAAAACCATAAAGTACTTTGCCATTTCCGTGTGGATAGCCCCTAAGACGGACTTGCCGTGGCTGAGACGGACAGTAAATTGGCGAGGCTAACTAGTTAGCTCAGCAGCTTGCTATGCTAGCGGCAGTCGTCTGTTATGTCCCTGCAGCGCACCTGTAGCCTAGCGTAGCATATGTAACCAATGAATTATAGGAGTGTAAAAGTGACTATGGGTTGTTACTTCATGTCTACAGGGCTCTAATAATGTCTCACTATGAAGATATTCTGTTTATTAATATTGAATCCTACTTTGCGGAAATCCACTTCCAGCAGGCGGGTCTGGAACCAATTAACCACCATGAATGAGGGACATCTGTATTTATATTTGTATGTACTAAGAGCGCCGAATGAAGCGAAAGACAGCACACATGTCTGAAAATGTCTTCAGACACGCCTCATTGAAGGTGAATTCACATGTTTTCCGAGCATACTTGCATGCTGATGACAATATCCACTTATGGTTTGCCTTTCTGCTTCTTTACAGCACGCATACGCACATAAAAAGATGCTTGGAGTGTCTGTGAATGCACCTCGTGCGCGTGAGAGTGACATATGTGTTTGTGAGTTGGAGGTACATACTGCGTATGACGTTGCGTTTGTGAAGCTGAGAAAGTAATAAGAGTGTGCGGGGACGCTACACGCTGCCTCCGTCTGCCGTCATAACAGAGAGGTGGTTACATGTTAAGGTAATTAAAGAAGTCATTCATTTGCCGCTTTGAACACGTTATTTTTGACAGCCCTACTTGGAAGCCATTCTTACAGGCTGAGCGGAACGTAAACAGGACATAAATTGGCGCCCGAGTCTCCGCTAAAGAGGTTTTTGTGGCATACTCAGACAATGTGACGAAGTGATTACTTGTGCTGTTCTCTGACGTCACGGAATGTGAGGTTGTGGTCAGGCTGCAAGGCGAGCATCCACAGGGGATAAAGCAATGGGGGGAGGGGGTGGATGATTACATGGATCTACGGTTTCATGAAGATGCTTCCCCGGGAACTATGACATCAAGCGTCTGACATTCAGGATGAAATGTCTACTCGACAGCGAGTCAATAAAGTAATAAAGTTGTCTTGGGCGCCGGGCTTTGCTTAAAGGTCGGGTCACCCCTGCAGGCCAAGCGAAGGTGTCGGCCGCCTGCGATGCTCAGCGGCACTAATTGCATTCACGTGACGACAGCGTCTCCTCGACCTCGTGTCGCAGCTGCCATTAGCTTGCAGGTGTTTCATGAACGCCTCCCAGGTTCCCCTTGAAACGCTCTTGTCGGCTAGGATGAGTCTCTCCCATGGCGGCGTGGAGCCCAGCAACGGGGTGTCACCCTTTTACAGCGCTTTCATCTTCTGAGGATCTGCCGGCTTCTTTGACAATCAACTGATGCATTAAATTTTAACAATACGCCAGCGATCAGCTTCCCGGCAGGCTTTCAACAAGCGATCTCTCTCTGTGCCGGAGCGTCTCCAAGGGGGTCTCCTTGGTCTATCTCCTGCCCCCTAAATGGCGAGAGAAATGATCTGCTGATTAAAATGTAATTAAAAGCCATTTAACTTTTAGCCCCTTTTTCCTGCATCGCCCTTAGCAGAAACAACTTGCCCTCAGGTGCGAGGCAGATAACGGCGGTAGATGCTTTAAAGTCACTTCCCACCAGTGGTAAACAACCTCTCATGGGGGAGAGGCGGGTCAATACGAGGGGATCAACAATAGAAAATTCACAGTTGGTTATTGTCACACTTTTCAAAGCAGAAAAAGGAATTTTCATACCTTATTTGAACTTGAATTGAAATGACCAACATTTGTTTTGACATGAAATGTATGTGGTGCAGATACACGTGACACGTGGAACCTTGTCAAACATGTCGTAGTCATCATAAGAACAATCATGCAAGGCAACATGGCACCAACCATCTTTAGTGTTCCCTCGCTCTTTCGCGGGCTCACTGTTACAGGCCGAGCGTGGCCCTTTAAGAAGAATTGCATTGTGGGAGGTTGAGTGTCTCTCCGTTCCCTCTCACATCTGCCCTCACCGCACCAGGACGAAAAGGCCCGGTCACAGGAGTGAAATACGCGTGAGTGACTTCATCATTTCTTGTGTCCGACCTGTAGGGTGAAACATAGGTTGGAATTTTTTTGAGTGTTTTAAACAAAAGAGAAAATGCCCCACCTGGCTGACGTCATACCTCACTGACTGGAAACAGTTCATCTTTTTTAATAAGCGCTCCTCTTCTCCTGGCCCCCTCTCCCAAAGCGTCCCTAATGGTTCGGTGCTTGGTCCGCTCCTCTTCATTCTACACCCTCCTCCCCATTGGTCAGATGATCCATCGCCATGGTCTCAGTTTCGACTGTTCCGTTGATGACGTCCACTCAATTCATCAACCCTCAGACCCCCTCTAGCCTCTCAAACTGCTTTTCTGGATGCAAACAAATGTCCTGGAACTCAGTTGTACCAAATCCGACATCCTCATAATAGGCCACACCTCCCTCACCTCTACCCCGAAATACTTCCGACTCTCCTTCGACAACGCCAACCTCTCACCCTCATCCCATTGTGTCATCTTTGACAGTAAACTCACCTTCTCCCAACACATTAAAGCAGTCACTAAAACAGCTTTCCCCACCTCAAGAACATCGGTGCCCCCCCCAATCCCCCCCCTTCCCTGCGGCTGAAACCCACATCACCCCTTTCCTTCAGAACCTCCACTGGCTCCACTTCCCTTACCGTATACGATTGGCTTACCCATAAAGCACTTCACCACCAAGCCCCCGCTTACCTTTTAAAGACTTGCTCCATCCCAACACTCCTTCCCGTAACCTCCGCTCCTCGGATCCAAACCCCCTGATTGGCCTTAGGACCAAGCGCCGGACCTGGGGGAACAGAGCCTTCTCTGTTGCCCCCCCCTCCCTTTGGAAATCACTTGCAGCACACATCCTTGACCCTGCTGACCTACCATTTTCAAAACTAACTTCAAAACACTGCACTGCTTTTAACGGATAATCTCTTTAAAAGGTAGATATTTAGTAATGACATCACCTTGCAATCTCTAAATCAACTGTTGGTTCTGAACTCTGCTTTTTGCTTTTCACTTTCTGTTATTTTGCTATTTTGTACACTTGTTTGTTTGCGTGTGAAACGTCTTTGAATTTTGGAAAAGCGCTCTATAAATACAATGTGTTATTATTTTTACTAATAGTTGCGTTCATGGTATTTCATTCAAACTACCTAGCGTTGATTTGCACACATCCAGCATGCTATTAAACATTACACCCTTTTTTTATTCCCCTATTTTTTAACACCGGGTGGGGGAAATGCACATCTTTGCAATGAGTTTAAAATATCTGTTGTGATTGGATAGCGCTAGGAAGGGACGGGATGCCGGTGTTTTCCTGCCTACTTTGGTTGAGATGTGACAGACATGTCTCGGCCCCGATCCTCCACCACCCACGCACCCCCGCCCCGCGGTAAAATGGCCATCAGTATATTTCCTCAAAAGATCTGAGAAGAAAATCCAGTTTAATTCTGCACGGACAGATTCCTTTGTCTTCTGTGCCAACGATGCTGGCTTACATTTAACGTTTCTGGTCGGGGTTGCCTTTCTGCGGCCCCTTGCTGGTCTTCCCAGAGAAGGGCTGTATTGTCCCCCGCTTGTCCCTGCACTCCCCCCTCTGTTTTCTTTTCTACCTTTTTCTATCCTCTCCTGCTCCGGTCCGGCTGCTCCACATTTGCATAACAACAGAACATCAAAGTCAAATAAATTCTGTATAACATCTCACACTTTTTCCCTGGCAGAGCAAATGTGTTGAGCACGTGAGGGCATTTAGATCAACAATACTCTCTGCCCTAATGGCTGGACAGGACAAAAAAACCTAGTGGTCATCCCTGCAGTCCAGCCCTGCACAGGACGGGCTCCAACCAGCGACCACATCTGATTGATGGGCGCCACACACGAGAGGCGCCCATTCATTTTCAATGGAACCTGCGCCACGGGGCGATTGTGAGTTTCTGTCCAGCCATGAGACATGCGGAATCCGTGCGAAGTATGCTTGTGCATGTTATCGTGCACACGCTGGCTTGTGACGTGATCCCCGAAAGTTGCAGTTTTTTTCCGTTACTAGCAAGGCAATTTTTTTATGGAGCACAATTGATACACAAGGTCATTAAAAACATTGAATCATTCTAAAACCATTACATAAAATTCCATAAATCATTCCTAACTAAATAAAAAGAATGAAGAGTGCAGCTAAAATAGTTTCAGATGTCATGTGCACACTTGAGTAGACGTGTTTTCAGCTTGGATTTAAACATTGCCAAAGGTGAGGATTGCCGCACATCTTCTGGAAGACTGTTCCAGATTTTGGCAGCATCAAACTGAAACACAGCTTCTCCGTCTTTCGTCCTGACTGTTTTGTGCACCCACAGGAGAGCTTCTCAAGGCTCGAGCAGGAGTACGCAATCAACACCGCTTTTTCTCCTGTGAGCGACTTTGATCGCCCAAAATTCCCTCCAAACCTGATAGCCAATCAAGAGACTCCTAATTCGCCCTGGATGTGAGCGCATCGCTGGCCACAGCTGTATGTAGCCATAGCCAGCGCACAAAAGGAAACAGGCTGTCGATTCCTGCTGTTTCTTCAGACGTCGGGTAGTGAGGCTTAACCAAGATGATACCATCATGACCCTCCAGTTGGCATCCATGACACATGCACGCTGCACTTGTCCTCTCTGCTCATCAGGAGTTGACACCCAAACTCCTGATGAGCAGAGAGGGTGGCTGAACCTGGGGAGCACACAGGACGCACCTCTCATGGTGACATCAGCTGATGTGCGCAGGGTTCTGAACAAAACAAACCCACGAAAAGCAGCAGGCCCAGACAACATCTCAGGACGTGCACTTCGGGTTTGCCCATCAGAGCTAGCTGATGTGCTTGCTGACATATTTAACCTGTCGCTTGCACAAGCATCTGTACCGACCTGCTTTAAGTCCACCACCACAGTGCCCGTACCCAAGAAGAGCAACGTGACCTGCTTGAATGACTATCGCCCTATAGCACTCACTCCTATTGTTATGAAGTGCTTTGAAAGATTAGTCATGACCCACATCAAAAAGAGCATCCCGGCGGCAACCGTGGACCCTCTACAGTTTGCATATCGCCAGAACCGGTCCACGGATGATGCAGTCAACACTGCCATCCACACAGCCCTTTCTCACCTACAGGGCCAGGACACATATGTCAGAATGCTATTTATAGACTATAGCTCTGCTTTTAATACAGTCTGCCCCCACAAACTTACAAATAAGATCCTCACACTTGGCCTGTCACCCTCCCTCTGTAACTGGGTGTTTAACTTTCTAACAGGCAGACCCCAGTCAGTCAGAGTCCACAATCGCACATCCAGCTCAAGAATTGTGAGCACTGGGACCCCCCAGGGGTGTGTGCTGAGTCTGCTCCTCTACACGCTCTTCACCTACGATTGCGTGACCTCCCAGAACAACACCAGCATCATTAAATTTGCGGATGACACTACAGTCATTGGCCTGATCACTGGTGGTGTTGAAACATCATACAGAAGAGAGGTGGCGGACCTCATAGCTTGGTGTCGTGATAACAATCTCCTTCTCAATACAGATAAGACTAAAGAGATGATCATCGACCCAAGAACAAGGGAAAAGGAGCCGCATAGACCCCTGTTTATTGATGAGACTGAGGTGGAGAGGGTGAAAACCTTCAAGTTCCTTGGCACACACATCAGCGAGGACCTCACCTGGTCTCACAACACCCAACAAATTATGAAGAAGTCCCAAAGGAGACTGTACTTCCTGAGAAGACTGAGGAAATTTGGCATGTCCACCACAATCCTGAGTTGCTTCTACAGATGCACTATGGAAAGTGTCCTTACCGCCTCCATCACTGTTTGGTACGGTAACTGTACAACACGTGATAGGAAGGCACTCCAGCGGGTGATCAAGACCTCACAGAACATTGTTGGGGCAGCCCTCCCCTCACTGCAAGACATTTATAAAACTAGAGTCCTACGAAGAACACACAACCTCATCAAGGACAGCACACATCCACAACACTCATTATTCACACTCCTACCGTCAGGCAGACGCTACAGGAGTTTGAAGTCCAGGACCACAAGGCTGGCAAACAGCTTTTACCCACAGGCCATCAGGCTTCTCAACGAAGCACTCACACACGCCGCACGCAACACACATACACACTCATAGCACTTTATTTATTTATTTATTTATTTATTTGTATTAATGTCTCTTCTGTTGTTGTTGCTTAATTTATTGGTATTTATGTTTCTTATGTTCTTATTCTTTTTCTTGTGTTTTCTTTCTTTTCTTGGGAGAATGAACAGAATAAGAATTTCATTGCATAGTATAACTGCTGTTTTACTATGCATATGACAATAAAACTCTTGAATCTTGAATCTTGAATCCTTGTGTTTCTACACAAGATTCCAACTTTAAAAAGTTTGAGATGTTGTCTTCAACTGATGTTTTGCGGTTTCAGACTATTTTTCTTTAGCAGGCGAGGAGGCAAAATGGCTCTTTTTGATGGTAAACGTTGCTGACCCCTGAACCAAAACAATGATCCGGATGACAAAACAGCCGAAATCAAGCCCACACATTCAAAACCAAAGCCAAAGTGGTTTTCAATTCATCATAAAACGGTACCAACAATAACAAGTCAGTGTAGAAAAACACATTTCCGTAATGGAGTTCAGGGCGTGCAGGGCGCACTTAACTCTTTTTTGTTTGTTTCTTTGTTTTGTAAGGTTTTGCATGGAACTAGCTGCTATAGATACCATGAGGACTTTTATTGTATGTATATGCATATGATCCACAATATGGATAAGAAAGATGAAATATGCAGTTTTGCACCTGGCATCAGGCGGCTCCTGTTGAAATATTGATATTTCCGATACCAGCTCTTCATGCTCTAAAATCGACTCTGAAATCAAAATATCGATACTTTTGATACTTCAGTCATAATGGTATCCTGGGTTATCATTTTTATGGTAGTTTTTAATAATGAATCACTTATTTTAATGATGATATTGTTTTTACTTGTTTACTTTTATAATTTAAACTTTTAAAATACCATTTTCACATATTTTATATGACTTTGTCCATTTTTTCTGTTGTTCAATATTAGCTGGACTAGATTGTCACGCATGCTCCGTAGTTTAGCATTAGCAGCATGCTCGCTAGTCAAGATTTTCAACACCTCGTACATTACAGCCACCTCATTGATCTTATTGATGATGTATTGTGTAAAAGTAAGACAGGAACAACATCAAATGAAAAGCACCAAATGAATACAGAACCACCATCCACCAGTAGCAGCCTGGACTTTGTTTCTCAGAGAACAAATATGCACGTTAGCACTCAATAAGCTCATCAAATCTTACCTTTCTGAATTCCCACATAGTATCCGCATTTGGGAGCAAATATGAGGTTATTAGATGATGCGTTCAAGGCCCGTCCAACAAAGTTGGAGAAGTAAACCGCTCGTAGCAAACTACGTAAACATGCAAAAGTTGTGGGATTTCTAACGGTATATTATGTTTTGAATAAAATAACGGTCTGTGTTTCCAAACTTGATATCTATTTACATCACATTTGATGTAGTCGTTTACAGATATTTATCATTGCGCCTGAACGTTACCCGGGCCCGCTGGTTGGGGACCCCTGCCTTCCAGCATGCTTGGGCATATGTGCTCTTTTACACATTTGAAAATGTTGTAAGAATGACACTTTTCTACAATTGGCTTCTTGAGTTAGGATTCATGTCTACATCAACAAATGGAACCGTTGAACGGTATCGGATGGAATCGTGTCGTTTGTACACTGTTTTGAATAGTTCCGTGTTTAAAATATATGGTTTCTGAATCGTATCTTAACCTGTGTGTCGAGACGAGTATGGAATGGTCTACCTCGAAGACACTGACATTCCTAGTGTACACCTTTTAGCGAACTAGCATGTGTCCAATTTGAGCAAGACTGCTTGAAAAACATGGCTGCCATCTTGGCAGATAGTCATCTATTTGTCCATAAGTTGTTGAATATTTGGCAAATGATGATAAAACCTGATGCTGGCATGTCTTCCAAAGCACTTTCACCATAACCCACAGAGGGTGTCACTGATGTGGTGGCGTACACCGAATGAAGCCAGGGTTTGGTTGCAGAACATCAACCTCTCCCTGAGTCTGAATGACTGAATAACTGAGTGCTCGTGGTAGCAAGTGACCACCCCCTACCAAAGTGACAGCAGAGATGTTCCTTCGTGTCACTTCTGTGTGTGGATGGTTGTCTTCTGGCTGCTTCTGCTCCGTAATGACCCGTGCAGCGCCAGGGAGCTGAGGGGTGTCAACGGCGTTCTGACAAACAGCCCGGCCCCCCAGCAAAACCCATAGACACCCTGTACACAAAGCTGCTGCTTGGAATGCTGTCAATGTGTTTAGGTGGCTGCAGGGAGCTATTACTCTGTATGCATTATGTATGACGTCTGCACACGGCTGCAGGAGGCCAACATGTTTGTGGTAAAAGCATCTTAGACGGAAAGATAAGATGGATTTTTGCAGAGGCAACATGAATTATAAGAGGACCACTGAGCGGTAGTTATGACACTACCCCCCCAAAACCAGACCTCCCTTTCCACCAATTCCACATACGTCCATTTGTCTCAACGTCTTACCTTGGCCCCGTGTGGCTTTGTGTGATTTATTTCTGTTATTACGGACACTTGACTGATGTCTGCTGGTTCAAAGTGCATCTTTTCACTTCTTAAACAACCTCATTGATTTTAGAAGGTGTAGCGTACCTGATCAGGGCGGATGGGGCACGTTGATGTGGGTGCGGGTGTGCAGTACGCAATGCATATGTTTTTATTCGGGATGTCAAATGATTACACATTTTATTCGGTCTTTAAAGTAATTCATCACCATTAGCAACTACAGTATGTGTGAAACATGGCCGTTTTGACCATTTAATGAAGAGAAAGACCAATGACAGGACAGGATGATGTGTTTGGATGTGCTAACAGCTCCAAACCAACTGCATGTGTCAATCAAGCTAAAAGATACCACACAAGTCTAAACATCGATTTGTCCAACCCCAGCAGAACATTTGAATCACACTTTAACGGTGTTATTATGAGCAATGGGGGCTTGCGTTCAAAGACTCCACATCATTTAAGGTGAATGTACTTGTTTTCCAGCGTGTTTATCAATGTGGCAAATTGTTGATTAGTCGTAGCTCTGAAGTAATGGAGACGTCACGAGATGAGACATGGTCATGAACTCGCTGCAGGTTGAACGTTTCAGAAAAATACACTCGGTATTACGGCTTGAATTAAGACATTCCTACAGGATGTTGTAAATAATTTGCAAGCACCGTCTAAGTAAAAATAAGTACACATTTGAAGTGGCGTTTGAGGAGGTAAAGCAATATGCTAGGAAACGTTACGTAACTGGTAACTGGACTGGTCCATCAACACCCATGCCCTCTACAAGAAGGGCCAGAGTCGCCTCCACCTGCTGAGGAGACTGAGGTCCTTTGGTGTGTGCAGGACTCTCTTACGGACCTTTTATGACTCTGTGGTGGCCTCAGCCATCTTCTATGCTGTGGGCTGCTGGAGAGGGGGCAGCACGGACAGGGACAGGAGCAGGATCAATAGGCTGATCAGGAGAGCGAGCTCTGTCCTGGACGGTCCTCTGGACTCCGTGGAGGAAGTGGGGGAGAGAAGGATGTTGGCTAAGCTGACATCCATCATGGACAACACCTCTCACCCGCTACATGACACTGTGGGTTCCCTTAGCAGCTCCTTCAGCAGCAGACTGTTACACCCACGGTGTAAGAAGGAGAGGTTCCGCAGGTCCTTCATACCGACCGCTGTCAGGCTCTACAACACCTGCACCACCTGAACCATGTTGTAGTCACTATGTATTCTTTACTTGCGTATCTTGCTTGCTGCTGTAACAAGTGAATTTCCCCGCTGTGGGATAAATAAAGTACAAAGTACAATACAAGTAAGATCTTTTTTAGAAATCATTCTTAAAAGGCAAGTAGCGCTAACTTGAGAGTGATGGATGGTTGACATGACAAAGACCCTTGTCATATTTACCTGGTTGTCTACGTGGAAAAAGTTACTGAGCTTATTTTGATTTAAGTAAATGTTTTTTTCAGTGTAAACTAAAAAAATGTAATCTAATGAATTAAATAAATGACTTGCCACAGTTAACGCGTTATTTTCGCTAGCCCTGTTTTTTCTACAGTATATACTGTATGTATATGTATGTATATATGTATGTGTATGTATATATGTATGTATATATGTATGTGTATATGTATGTATATATGTATGTGCATATGTATATGTATGTATATATGTATGTGCATATGCATATGCATGTATATATGTATGTGTATGTGTATATGTATGTATATATGTATGTGTATATGTATGTATATATATGTATATATGTATGTATATATGTATATATGTATACTGTATATATATATACTGTGTATATATATATATATATATATATATATATATATATATATATATATATATATATATATATATATATATATATATATATATATATAAATATATATATATATATATATGCATGTGTATATGTATATGTATACAGGTATGTATGTGCATATGTATATGTATGTATATATGTATGTGCATATGCATATGCATGTATATATGTATGTGTATGTGTATATGTATGTATATATGTATGTGTATATGTATGTATATATATATGTATATATGTATGTGTATATGTATGTATATATGTATGTGTATATGTATATATATATGCATATACATATATATATATATATATATATGTATGTGTATATGTATGTATATATGTATGTGTATATGTATGTATATATATGTATATATGTATGTATATATGTATATATGTATACTGTATATATATATACTGTGTATATATATATATATATATATATATATATATATATATATATATAAATATATATATATATATATATATATGCATGTGTATATGTATATGTATACAGGTATGTATGTGCATATGTATATGTATGTATATATGTATGTGCTTATGCATATGCATGTATATATGTATGTGTATGTGTATATATATGTGCATATGTATGTGTATATGTATGTATATGTATGTATATATGTATGTGCATATGCATATGCATGTATATATGTATGTGTATGTGTATATATATGTGCATATGTATGTGTATATGTATGTATATGTATGTATCTATGTATGTGCATATGCATATGCATGTATATATGTATGTGTATGTGTATATGTATATGTATGTGGTTTTGTATATTTTTTCTATATTTATTAGCATTAGCGAAGTGTGGCATTGATGAATGATGGCATTGCTGTTTCTTACAAGCGTGAAAATAAGTGAATTGTCGTATGTCACAAATGAAACAACACACCCTCTGATGACATGTTTGATTTCTAAGATGAAAAAATGAAATGGACCACTTTCCAACAATGAAATACAGCCATAAAACTGAAACGATGACCTCTGCACTCACACTTAACTTTGACGTGGTGACAAACAGGAAATATGGCTTTTGTGTGCCTGGGAGGTCAGTCGCTTCACATGACGCCAAAACACAGCGAACTAGTCGTCCTTTATGAATTGATGTGGACTTGCGTCGTGGCTTTGTGACACCATTTTTGTCACCAGGCTACCTTTTAGGTTGCTACAAGGTCAGGTTCCTGTTCTACAGTTATCATCACACTTTGCCTACTTTTTTACCATTGTTGATTCAAAACACCAAAAAAAGCAAATGGAAAGCCACAATCCTTCAGATACTCACTGAGAGAGTTGCTGACGTCTTGTGAGATGTGCAGAGATTGGACTCCTCTGAACCGCACCCCCACGATTCAAAGAAATAAGATGAGACGTGACTTGTTTGGTTGTTTTCCAAGAGACATACAAAACACACGGTTGCTAATAATTTGACACGGGCAAGCACTCCAGACTCTGAAGGCCCTGGGAAGATTAGATCGATATGGCAACGCTTGAAAAGGGAAATCTGATTGGACCAAGAAAAGAATCCCGCTACCAAATGAAGATAATAATGAATAAGTAACAATGAACACATGTTCTACTTGTAGGTGAGTGAGGCCAGCTGACTGCCTTCGCGCCACTTGAAGGTTCCAGCAGGTTGCAGCTTCGCCACAGGGTGACCTTGTCACGACCTTGTCATGTGTTCAACACAACCACCAGGCTAGCTTGTTGCTGTAGCAGCTGGACGAGAAGCGGCACGAGGCAAAGAGCGATGGTGAGAAACGGATTAGCAGGCTTGCGTAGATTCATCAAGAGGGAAGAAGAATGAAGGGAAACCGGTTTTTGATAAGCCCCGAGGTGGGGAGCGGGGGGACTGAGAGGAGGGAAAGAAGGGAGGAAGTGAAATGGCGGAGTAGAGAGTCCATCATGCTGTCGATGTTTGTTTGCAGGCTTCCATCAATTATTAACGCCATGCAGATTAGCAGCCGCGCCGACAAACGTACGCACAAACCTCCGCCCCTTTTTCGCCACTTCCCCAAGTGATGGCGAGAGGAAAAATGGGCCAAGAAAAAAAGAGGAGTTTCAAACTTGTTTTTAGTTTCTTCCTCCAGCAGAAGCGTCAGCAGCGAGCGCCATCGTTGACGTGTTGATGTTGGAAGGAGCGCAATAAACTCCAATCATGATCTGCACTCATGATGGACGGCGTCCTCACATGGCTCAGATGCACCTCCGCCGCCTCCATCATCCTCTTCCGGAACATCCCAGATAAAAGCACCTTTCACCCCCCCAAACCTCAACCACATCACTGCAATGACACTCACTACATCACTAAAATCACACTCACTACATCACTGCAATCACACTCACTACATCACTAAAATCACACTCACTACATCACTAAAATCACACTCACTACATCACTGCAATGACACTCACTACATCCCTGCAATCACACTCACTACATCACTGCAATCACACTCACTACATCACTAAAATCACACTCACTACATCCCTGCAATCACACTCACTACATCACTGCAATCACACTCACTACATCACTAAAATCACACTCACTACATCACTGCAATCACACTCACTACATCACTGCAATCACACTCACTACATCCCTGCAATCACACTCACTACATCACTGCAATCACACTCACTACATCACTAAAATCACACTCACTACATCACTGCAATCACACTCACTACATCCCTGCAATCACACTCACTACATCACTGCAATCACACTCACTACATCCCTGCAATCACACTCACTACATCCCTGCAATCACACTCACTACATCACTAAAATCACACTCACTACATCACTGCAATCACACTCACTACATCACTAAAATCACACTCACTACATCACTGCAATCGCACTCACTACATCACTGCAGTCACACTCACTACATCACTAAAATCACACTCACTACATCACTGCAATCGCACTCACTACATCACTGCAATCACACTCACTACATCCCTGCAATCACACTCACTACATCACTGCAATCACACTCACTACATCACTAAAATCACACTCACTACATCACTGCAATCACACTCACTACATCCCTGCAATCACACTCACTACATCCCTGCAATCACACTCACTACATCACTAAAATCACACTCACTACATCACTGCAATCACACTCACTACATCACTAAAATCACACTCACTACATCACTGCAATCGCACTCACTACATCACTGCAGTCACACTCACTACATCCCTGCAATCACACTCACTACATCACTGCAATCACACTCACTACATCACTAAAATCACACTCACTACATCACTAAAATCACACTCACTACATCACTGCAATGACACTCACTACATCCCTGCAATCACACTCACTACATCACTGCAATCACACTCACTACATCACTGCAATCACACTCACTACATCACTAAAATCACACTCACTACATCCCTGCAATCACACTCACTACATCCCTGCAATCACACTCACTACATCACTGCAATCACACTCACTACATCCCTGCAATCACACTCACTACATCACTAAAATCACACTCACTACATCACTGCAATCACACTCACTACATCACTAAAATCACACTCACTACATCACTGCAATCGCACTCACTACATCACTGCAGTCACACTCACTACATCCCTGCAATCACACTCACTACATCACTGCAATCACACTCACTACATCACTAAAATCACACTCACTACATCACTGCAATCACACTCACTACATCCCTGCAATCGCACTCACTACATCCCTGCAATCACACTCACTACATCACTAAAATCACACTCACTACATCACTGCAATCACACTCACTACATCACTGCAATCACACTCACTACATCACTAAAATCACACTCACTACATCACTGCAATCACACTCACTACATCACTGCAATCACACTCACTACATCCCTGCAATCACACTCACTACATCACTGCAATCACACTCACTACATCCCTGCAATCACACTCACTACATCCCTGCAATCACACTCACTACATCACTAAAATCACACTCACTACATCACTGCAATCACACTCACTACATCACTAAAATCACACTCACTACATCACTGCAATCGCACTCACTACATCACTGCAGTCACACTCACTACATCCCTGCAATCACACTCACTACATCACTAAAATCACACTCACTACATCACTGCAATCACACTCACTACATCACTGCAATCACACTCACTACATCACTAAAATCACACTCACTACATCACTGCAATCACACTCACTACATCACTGCAATCACACTCACTACATCCCTGCAATCACACTCACTACATCACTGCAATCACACTCACTACATCCCTGCAATCACACTCACTACATCACTGCAATGACACTCACTACATCCCTGCAATCACACTCACTACATCACTGCAATCACACTCACTACATCACTAAAATCACACTCACTACATCCCTGCAATCACACTCACTACATCACTGCAATCACACTCACTACATCACTAAAATCACACTCACTACATCACTGCAATCACACTCACTACATCACTGCAATCACACTCACTACATCCCTGCAATCACACTCACTACATCCCTGCAATCACACTCACTACATCACTGCAATCACACTCACTACATCCCTGCAATCACACTCACTACATCACTGCAATGACACTCACTACATCCCTGCAATCACACTCACTACATCACTGCAATCACACTCACTACATCACTAAAATCACACTCACTACATCCCTGCAATCACACTCACTACATCACTGCAATCACACTCACTACATCACTAAAATCACACTCACTACATCACTGCAATCACACTCACTACATCACTGCAATCACACTCACTACATCCCTGCAATCACACTCACTACATCACTGCAATCACACTCACTACATCACTAAAATCACACTCACTACATCACTGCAATCGCACTCACTACATCACTGCAGTCACACTCACTACATCCCTGCAATCACACTCCGTTACTGCTAAAAAGGTGTTTTGATGAAGGGATGAATTGGATTGAAATCATTTCTTAGGGTAAAAATGGATTTGGTTAACGTCTGTTTTGGTTAGAGTCTGACCTTCTGGGATGAATTGATGACGCTAACCAAGGTTCCACTGTACACGCCTGTACTTCCGTGTGTTGCGTTGTTGTTTGTGGGGCTGACTGCTCCCACCTACAGGACTGGGATGGCAGTGCACCGCATTGCCAGCCTCCACCAACAAGTTGTAATCTGCTATTTTTAGAAGCAGTTTAAAAAGAGCCATTTTGTGTTTTCTGACGTGTCTGATTGCGTTTCTGCCGATCGATACCAAAAAGTCGTCACAGCCGCCGCAAAGTTGTTTTGCGACATTTAGCGCAAGAAGTAATTCATCACTTCATCACAGAAATCCATAAGCGGCCGTCCTCTGTCGCCATGCGTGGCATCGGCAGGGCAAACTCCTGCCATCATTGCTGGATTTGCTGCTGATTTGGAATGCACACGCTGATGCAGGGCATTGATTTTTGGGGGTGACGGATAGAATGCAGCAGTGCTGAAACGTTGATTCATTTTGGATGCCAATTCTTACAGCTTTTGTCCGCTGGTGCTTTGATGGCGCGGACGATGAGATGCAACGCGAGGGTGTCCAAAGTGCGGCCCAACTCCCATTTGTAGCCCGCCACGTTTTATTTTTTATTTTTTTATTGGCCTGCGGCACATTCTAAAAAATCTAATTTACTGAGAAAAAGTGGAAAAAAATAAAATAAAATCAGCAGTAATTTTATAATAAGTCAAAATATGAACAACAAAATGTAATCTAATAAGAAAAAGTTGGAATTTTACAAGAATAACAATAATTATGAGGAAAAATGGTCATTTTAGTAGCATTAAGTTGAAATATTAAAGAAAAAAAAACTTTTTTAAGTTGTAATATCATGAGAAACAAAACAACAAAAAGTCAATAAGAACAAAATTAAGTTAGGGAAAATCTTTGTCAAAATTTTATGGGAATGAAGTCCAAATTATGAGAAGAAAACGTACAAGAAGAAAGTTGAAATACTTGGAAAATTAAAAAATAACAAAAATTTGAAGAATAAAGTCAACATTTTACGAGAAAAAAGTTGTATTCTAATGAGAAAAGTCAAAATTTTAGAAGTAAGAAGAAAAATTGTCATTTTAGTAGCATAGATAAGAAAAAATAGTTTTTTAAAAAAAGTTGTAATATTATGAGAAACAAACAACAATAAAAATAAACTTGGATTTTTTTTTTTTTATTATGTTGAGGAAGAAGAAAAGGAAAAAAATAAAATAAAATAACAGCAAAATCGTGGAAAAAAAGAGCAAATCCTGAGTTCATACTAACTATGCGTACTAATTACTAACACCCTCGTAGTACAGCTAGAACGAGTCAGAATGACAATTGCTGCTTTATTCTTGGGTATGTGAGGTCCATTCTAAAAATTCTGACTGCATTCCAAATACTAGGGCCCAGTCTTGTGGCTGGCCCGAATGTTTTGAGCATGCTAAAAACTTTTGAGGGGTATTGGAAGTGAAAAGATATACGCAAAACAGCATTTGAAAGTGATCCTAATTGCACTGTAAATCTTCTCTGGTTGGGGTTTGCTGACATGGACCTTCGCACGTGTCAGGATATTTTTCAAAAGCTACATTTATAAGAAGCTACAAGCCTTCACCCATATGATGTAAAAATAATGAAATGAAAAGTAAGCTTACATCACATCATGCCGCCAAGGAAAAACGGAGCCAAGCTTACAAATTTTAAATCCTCTTCCAAATGTGGCACCAGTTTTGCAACTTTTTCAGTGACGTATTGATTTGTTGTGATTGGTGCTGAGTGTGATGGGGGATTGATGCTTTTTCACTTGCAGATGAAATATATATCACTTGTTAGCATAGCTACACGTGTTGCTTTACTAAACATCAAAGTTGCATCCTTTCATTTTTCACTTTGTGGCCCTCACTCGTGGACAAACTCTTGGACACCCCCGCCTTAAAGCGTATTGTGGAGGACACCCTTGGGTTAGCATAATCAAGCTACATGACGGATGCCAGCCAGTGTGTACATTGATAACCATCACTCCCTGACCCGTAGGAGTCGCACCGGGCGTGGAGTTGACAGTCTGTGTGTTTAGCTCCACTAGCACACTCATTCCCAAGGACCTTGTTTGGAGCCCCCGGGGGCGCATGGTGCTGGCTGAACCAGGCAGGTCAGACATACAGTCTATACAGTATCACTCTTTGAATCTCTCAGCGTTCATGAATCATTCACTGTCCGATAACACGTGTCCTCGTGTTAGCCTCCAGCTAACGGCGGCAGGCGGCTAACACAGCTTTGACGTGACAGCAGAAGAGATGTTTAGCTTGTTGGGAGATAATAACAAGCAGAGGTACAAGATTCCATCCCTGCCGAGACGCCGCTCGTTGCTAATTTGCTGCTGCTCGAGTGCCGACGTGCACCGAGAGAAGAGCCTCTTCTCAGAACTTGTCAGTAGAAACCTCGAGAAAACCGCTTTAGAAGGAACTGCTGCTGTAGGAAATAACACCCATAGAAGTCATCTCCTCCGCGGGCGAGCTGTTGCCATCACCAAACCTTTAGCAGCCATACATTTTTGCATGGGGGGAGGGAGGGGGATTGGGGGGATTATCACAGCGTACACACCTCCATCAAATGTCTTCATCAATTCCTGGAAAATGCACTTTGGACATGTAATGATGTGTCTTCCTGTTCATTTGGAACACATTTGCTTGGTTTGACTTGAAGGTACACAAATAGCAATCAAATAAATCCATGGGAAGTTTTTTTTTTTAATGGCTTCAATAAAAGCGTAAAAAAAAATCATTAAAACAAATAAAACTAACTTGAATAAAAGAGTGGAAAAACTAAAATAAATAAAAATGACCTGAATGAACCTGCAAAAATAATAAAAATAAATAAATAAAAGTGACTTAAATGAAAGTACAAGAATGATTAATAAAACATTACAAAATGAATTAAATAAAAATAAAAAGTACTTTAGTTTAAAAGATAATAAAAATAAATACAAACTAATGACTTAACTAAGCATTAGAGTAATAAAAAAAATCCAATATAAATAAAAGTAATAAATAATATAAATCAATAAAAGTGATTGAAATAAAAGTGTAAAAAAATGACTTAAAAGTGTAAAAAATAATTACAACTAAAAAATAAAAATGACTTAAATAAAAGAGTAAAAAACTAAAACAAAATGACTTGAATAAAAGTGCAAAAATAATAAAAATAAACCAATAAAAATGACTAAAATAAAAGTAAAAAAAATGATGAAAAAATCCATTCCGAAATGACTGAAATAAATGTGTAAAAAAATAATAAAAAAATCAAGTGTAGAAAGATCATAAAATTATATTTAAAAAAAACAATTGCTTAACTAAATGTGTTTCAAATAATAAATACTGTGTATATATACAGTATATATATATATATATATATATATATATATATATATATATATATATATATTATAAAAGCAATAAATATTTTTTTAAGTGTAAAAAAAAAAATAGTACAGATAACAAATGACTTGAATAAAAGTGGGCTGTGAGGTCACGAGGTCGTGGCCACTGGAACATGTTGAGAAGCCGTGATGTGTGAAGTATGTGGAGAGTGGATGTCATCATCATTGTTTGTTGCGTTGTCATCAGCGCTCATTAAAGGGCTCACGCACTTCAGTGCTCTTTAAGAAGGCATGCTAACGGATCCTTCCATGAAACGTACGAGTCTCTACATTATTTCCTGATGCTTGTCAGGCTCTTGGGAATCACTCCGCCACGCAATCCTTTTCACAGTTTTTTGCAATCGAGCTCAGAGACGTCAGTCGAGAGAAAGAGGAAGAGTCTGAGGAAGCGAAGCGGCGGTGAGGGCAGTCTGTGCTTTGACTGACGAGGCGGCGCTAGCCGCAGATTGAAGCAAAAGTCATTGGGTAGCGCAAAAAATGACACGATGAAGGGAAAAGTAGCGATGGCGTTATTCATCCGGTGCTGTCCCACTCACCTAGCTGAACATAACTCTCCTGGGCGTAGCTTAACACCATTGGTCTGCTGTCAGGGCTTGAATGTACACGAGAAATATCCTTCCTATCCAGACCGATACTGGCTCTGATTTGGGAAGAAAGGCGGCGTCTTACATTCGTGGCAACATTGTCATTTGAAATTGTGGCAAAAGTGATTTTCTACGATTTGTCATTGACCTCAAAGATGATGATGATGATCAGCGTAAGTCCTGGCCCACGTGTGAAAAAGACACGTCGTCTTACACGTCGTCTTACATTACAAATCTACAAATTAGAGATGGTCGATGTTGGCTTTTTTGCAGATAGCCGATATGCCCGTACTGTCAAACTTTGTTTCTGATTCTGATATCAACCGATACCGTTATGTGTAACATCTCTCATGTCTTGCCTTGGTTGTTTTGTTTCGTGATGAAGTGATGAAGTTCATTATGGCAGAGCTGCTGGAAATGTGAATTTCTCTTGGAGATGAATAAAGCATCTAAACGCATGCAGTGTGTGTTGTGAAGCTAATGGCTACAGCATCAGCAGTCAGCTGCTGGGCGTGGCCGAGGAGTCTAGTACCACGTCTGTGTTTTTTTACATTCCCGCCCCGAACGCGGGTTAGCAGAGCTTCCGCTCCAGTATGTGCTGAGTGTGGACTGTTGTGATGAGCAGGCCCTCTGCTGCACGCGGCTACACTTAGCAAAGAAACACGTCCACAAACTTCAGATCAAAGTTACACCACCGCCCTCTCCTGTTGTAAAATATGAACATCAGGCAGCAAATTCAGCAACGGTGTTGCAATTTTGCCACTTTGGTGCTAAAAGAGCTACAGCATCTTGGCTTACATTATAGGGGAAAGGCTGACCGACCGAGTACATTTTTATGCTAATATCAGGCCAACAATATACAGTAGGTGGACTGATATTAACCCTACTAGAAATGTATCAAATTAAAACCCACAAGTTTTTTTCTCCTTATGCGAGACTTTTCTTTTCAAGGTCTTGAAAAAGAGGGCTTCCTGTTTCGTGGACTTTTAATGCAATTTTGCATGCTTTATTTTTTATTATTATTATTTTTTTTACAGCATATGAACACACACTGTGTTCTGTGTCCTGATTGGCTGTAGACCATTGTCAATCAATCTCCTTTGTGTTGAATCACAAGCAAACAACGAGCAGTGTGACCACTGATCTGTATTATATATCTGGATAGCTCATTAGCGATGACTTGTGAAGCCACACGGCCGCCATATTGCTACTCACAAGAAACACTTCTCGGGCAAGCTTTTGCATTTGTGGTGAACTTATTTTATTAATTCGGATTGGACACAAATGTTGCCTTAAGATGCCTGCATGTGCAGCTATTAACTGCACAAATCGCCAGTTCAAAGGCTGTGGACGAACATTTCACGTGTAAGTACGATTGAAATGTAGATTTATGATTGATCATTTAAGGATTTTGCACTGTCCATCTCTCAGATATTTTCAATCATGTAAAATTTCTCTGATTAAATGTATGTCCAGAATTGATAGGTTTATACAGCTCTATAATAGCTAAGAGGAAATGTACGTACTTTTTGTTATATCGTGATATATGTATTTCTTTAAGGGACGAAGGTTGCGTTACTTGAAGGAATGGGAGAATCTCAGTGCTTCCATGATGCTTACCAGGCATTGTATACAGTGCAGTTAGCAAGCCAGTTTGCATACAATTGACCCGGCATGACCCTTCATTTGGATAAACAACCTTTTTTTTTTTGCTGCTGAATTGACTGCGTAAAAGGATTCATTCATATGATATGCTCTGGAAAATAATATTACTGAACACGCATACCGGTATGTTTGAGATTGCAAACAAGGTATTGTGTTACCCAAAGCATTTGGTTTTGTTTCAGTGTTGTTGTTTTGTTCTGTGTGTGTGTTTATGGTTATTACACATTATGGTTATCACATATTATTCCTGTGGTTTTTGTTCAAATATATTTCTGTATCAGAAAAGAGCTTATTTCTATTTCATAACACAAACAAAAAAAATCAGAAAAAAAATCAGTAAAATGTGAAATGATTTTAAAACTTGTCTCTTTTATGATTCCTATTTTGTACAGACGAGAGCATAGTGAATTGTATGAAAGTAAGAATAAAAAGTAAAGGATCATGACCATGGATTTTAGTGGAAAAAAGGGATGGGATATGCAGTTCAAATGAAAATCTCTTTCTAGAGGAGTAAAACTATCATTGCTATAGGGGAGTGCTGAGCCAGGGTGCACAGTAGAATTTTGTCCCAAAGGCAATGAGAATTGGAAGGGGAAAAGTACATTTAATATAGCCAAAAGATAGAGAATAACGTATCAAATGTTTTTTAAGGGACAAAGGTTGCGTTACTTGAAGGAATGGGAGAATCTCCCCGCTTTTTAATGTCAAATATAAATGTTCTGTTAGCCTCTTCATCTGCTTTGTACACTATGTACGCTGTGCCAATGTAGTCGACATGTGAGTAGTAAGATTCAAGATTCAAGATTCAAGAGAGTTTTATTGTCATGTGCATAGTAAAACAGCAGTTATACCATGCAATGAAAATCTTATTCTGTTCATTCTCCCAAGAAAAGAAAGAAAACACAAGAAAGAATAAGAACATAAGAAACATAAACACATAAACATATATACCAATAAATTAAGCAACAACAACAGACGAGACATTAATACAGATAAATAATAATACAAATAAATAAATAAATAAATAAATAAAGTGCTAGGAGTGTGTGCGTGTGTTGCGTGCGGCGTGTGTGAGTGCTTCGTTGAGGAGCCTGATGGCCTGTGGGTAAAAGCTGTTTGCCAGCCTTGTGGTCCTGGACTTCAAACTCCTGTAGCGTCTGCCTGACGGTAGGAGTGTGAATAATGAGTGTTGTGGATGTGTGCTGTCCTTGATGAGGTTGTGTGTTCTGCGTAGGACTCTAGTTTTATAAATGTCTTGCAGTGAGGGGAGGGCTGCCCCAACAATGTTCTGTGAGGTCTTGATCACCCGCTGGAGTGCCTTCCTATCACGTGTTGTACAGTTACCGTACCAAACAGTGATGGAGGCGGTAAGGACACTTTCGATAGTGCATCTGTAGAAGCAACTCAGGATTGTGGTGGACATGCCAAATTTCCTCAGTCTTCTCAGGAAGTACAGTCTCCTTTGGGACTTCTTCAGAATTTGTTGGGTGTTGTGAGACCACGTGAGGTCCTCGCTGATGTGTGTGCCAAGGAACTTGAAGGTTTTCACCCTCTCCACCTCAGTCTCATCAATAAACAGGGGTCTATGTGGCTCCTTTTCCCTTGTTCTTGGGTCGATGATCATCTCTTTAGTCTTATCTGTATTGAGAAGGAGATTGTTATCACGACACCAAGCTATGAGGTCCGCCACCTCTCTTCTGTATGATGTTTCAACACCACCAGTGATCAGTCCGATGACTGTAGTGTCATCCGCAAATTTAATGATGCTGGTGTTGTTCTGGGAGGCCACGCAATCGTAGGTGAAGAGCGTGTAGAGGAGTGGACTCAGCACACACCCCTGTGGGGTCCCAGTGCTCACAATTCTTGAGCTGGATGTGCGGTTGTGGACTCTGACTGACTGGGGTCTGCCCGTGAGAAAGTTAAACACCCAGTTACAGAGGGAGGGTGACAGGCCAAGTGTGAGGAGCTTATCTGTGAGTTTGTGGGGGCTGACTGTATTAAAAGCAGAGCTATAGTCTATAAATAGCATTCTGACATATGTGTCCTGGCCCTGTAGGTGAGAAAGGGCTGTGTGGATGGCAGTGTTGACTGCATCATCTGTGGACCGGTTCTGGCGATATGCAAACTGTAGAGGGTCCACAGTTGCCGCCGGGATGCTCTTTTTGATGTGGGTCATGACTATCCTTTCAAAGCACTTCATAACAATAGGAGTGAGTGCTATAGGGCGATAGTCATTCAAGCAGGTCACGTTGCTCTTCTTGGGTACGGGCACTATGGTGGTGGACTTAAAGCAGGTCGGTACAGATGCTTGTGCAAGCGACAGGTTAAATATGTCAGCAAGCACATCAGCTAGCTCTGATGAGCAAACCCGAAGTGCACGTCCTGAGATGTTGTCTGGGCCTGCTGCTTTTCGTGGGTTTGTTTTGTTCAGAACCCTGCGCACATCAGCTGATGTCACCATGAGAGGTGCGTCCTGTGTGCTCCCCAGGTTCAGCCACCCTCTCTGCTCATCAGGAGTTTGGGTGTCAAAGCGGGCATAGAACTCGTTCAGCTCATCTGGAAGTGTGGTTTGGCTGGACGTGGCTACGCTACTCTGCTGTCGATAGTCTGTGATGTGCTGGAGCCCCGCCCACATGCGCCGAGGGTCTGAGGTGGAATAGTAGCCCTCCAGCTTCTGTCTGTACTGTCTTTTGGCCTCCCGTATGGACCTCCTCAGGTCATATCTGGCCTTTTTGTAGTCATCAGCGGTGCCCATGACAAATGCAGTCGAACGAGCACGTAGCTTAGCCCTTACATCACAGTTCATCCACTGTTTTTGGTTAGGGTATTTTCTGTAATACTTGGTGGTGCTAACAGTCTCTATACATGTGCTAATGTAGCCAGTAACAGCAGAAGCATATTCATCCAAATCAACAGTACAATCTTCCCTCCCCGCTGCAGTTTTAAACACATCCCAGTTTGTGCAGCCAAAGCAGTCCTGAAGTACTTGATCAGTTTCTTCATTCCACACTTTAACTGCTGTACTTACAGGGGGAGCTATTTTGAGAAGTTGTCTGTACGTTGGATAAAGGAATATAGAGATGTGGTCGGCCTTTCCAAAGTGGGGTCTTGGAACAGCCTTCAAAGCACCTTTCATGTTGCTGTAGACTTGGTCCAGGATGTTATTTTCCCTTGTGGGAAAGCTCACATGCTGGTAATATTTGGGGAGGACAGTCCTGAGGTTACAGTGGTTGAAATCGCCAGATATAATGAATACAGCGTCTGGGTGTTTGGTCTCGTGTTTATCAATGATGTCATGCAGGAGGCCTAGTGCATTAGCAGTGTTAGCTCGTGGTGGGATGTAAACAGCAGTTAAATACACAGCGCTAAACTCACGAGGTAAATAAAAAGGTCTGCATTTCACCATCAGCAGCTCAATGTCCTGCGAGCAGTGCTTTTCCATCGTCTGTACGTCTGTACGTCTGTGCACCACCGTTTGTTTACGTAAACACAGACGCCGCCACCTCTGTGTTTACCAGACGCTAAAGTCCGATCTCCCCGGTAAGCAGCAAATGATTCCAACTGGATCGCCGAGTCCGGTATATCCTCCGTCAGCCAGGTTTCTGTGAAGGTGAGGACACAGCATTCCCTGATCTCACGTTGAGCTGTAATCCTTGCTCGTAGTTCGTCCATCTTGTTTTCAAGAGAGCGGACGTTGGCTAGCAGCAAGCTTGGTAGCGGTGGCCTAGTCGCTCTAGCTTTTGATGGCGTCTCTTTGGCTTCAGCAGCTTGCACTGCGACGTGCGACGTATGAGCTATCCAGATATATTATACAGATCAGTGGGTGTGACTAGGGTTAGCGTTTGGGCTAAGAAGTTAGGCTAAGGGTTAGGGAGTTAGGCTAAGGGCTAGGAAGTTAGGCTAAGGGTTAGGGAGTTAGGCTAAGGGTTAGGGCTCGGTTAGTTAAATCTCTAAGGCTTGCCTAACCCTAACTCTGTATGTTTGCAAGTTTTCTCCCCGACAAAACCCACAATGCCGACAAAACGTTCTGCAGAGGAAGATGCTAACCATCGCACAAAAAGTAGGACTACTGGACATGCTGAAGGAAGGTAGACGTTACGCAGCTGTAGGGTGCCATTACAGAAAAAAATGAATCTTGGGTTGGTTAATAAAGAAGTAGGAAGCTAGCGTAAGGATGACAGCAGCAATAAGTTTTAACAAGGATGCAAAAAGCGGTGCCAGGATGAAGAGGCATGGTCAGGAGAACTTTGAAATACACATGAGTCTCTTAATCATTTCTTTCCAACCTTGTAGGTTGATCATTCAAATTCAAACAAAGGTCTGAACTTTTAGTGTTCAAACGAGAGAAATGTGAGAAAATGTTAACTCTTGAAACTGTAAAAAATAAAGTCGACTACTTTGCGGATTTCACCTATTGCGGGTTATTTTTGGAACCCAACCACTGTAATTGGGAAAAAGCAACCACTGTTGACCTGATAGTACCTGAACCAGTCTTCCACTGTAGTTTTGGTGTCACGTGTGTCTGTTTACAGCGCCACAGGTAGGCGTGGCTTATGTATCACAGTGTTCCCTTGTTTATCTCTTGGGATAGGTTCCCAAAATAGCCCGCAATAAGTGACATCCGTGAAGTAGCCAGCAAAATTTGTGTCCCTCATCATACACGTTGTACACTTTTCTCAGACGGTCATTAACATTTTCTCACATTTCTTTCTTGTGTAAACTTGTTGAAGCGTGTTGCTTATTCCCTGAATGCCTTCCTTCGGCGTGTCTGGAGATCCGGCTTGTTGTGCGGTGGTTGGCTTCTTCTGCCGTTTGGGTGCAGAGCGTTTCGTTGTGGGTTCTGTCAGGCCGAGGGCATGCGGCTGTGCAGCATTCATAGTCGCACGGTCGGCTTCTGTTCCTTCTATGTTTACAGTATTGGCGGTGAGCAAACAGCTCACACGGTTAGCTAGTTTGCTAGTCATGTATGGGCCATGATCACAACAGACGGTCTACAGCCAATCAGGACACAGAAGACTACACTACACAGAAGACAGAACACTCAACTTCCCACAATGCAATTCTTCCTAAAGGGCCAGGCTCGGCCTGTAACAACATTCATACCCTGTTAAAAAAATTTTTAAAAAGCACTAAAATTGCACCAAAGAAATCAGCAAAAGGCGAAGCGCTAGAGAGCGAGGGAACAGTGTACTTCCTGGATGCCACCATTCACTAACCCCACACATTGTGGGTGCTTGGCTTTTTTCAGCCTGCCAAAAAATCCCAAATCCCAAAAGCATTCCCAGCATTTTGCAGGCTTTTTTTGCTTGTTGTTGCTGAAAATGTCTGATTTTGTGGCAAAGTTACGGCAAAATGTTTTGAGGCTTATTTATATTTATTCATATTTTCAATAACATTGCATCGGCTTGTGATCGCATGATGTTTGTTGTCAGCTTAGCGTCAAAAAGCACAGGATTTGAACAGAGCTAACAAAGATGCTTTATTTGCATATGAAAGTCAAGTTTTGGAAGATTGACATTCATTTAGCAGTCGACCCCCCACCTCCCCACACCTCCCTTTTTTTTTGGATGTCTGATTCACAGAAGTTCTTCCCAACAATAGTGATGGAAATTGCAGCGTTTTCTTAGGTGTTTGTTGTGATAACATCGTGTGAGAAACAGCTGTGATTTTCTTCTGCGCAATCATCATAGGAAACTTTGTTGGATGAGCAATGAAATATCAACAAGATTACCGACACGGCATACAAAACTCTCTTTGTGCAGCACAACAAAGTGCACGTGTGTTCCTGTCAAATGATATCTCAACCTTCACAGGACAAAAACAACTTTCAGCCCAAATCATTCACGCTTGAGACGGCTAAACAATGCAAATAGCGTCCTCGCTCCGTGCACACGTTCCAAGCATTGCTGCCTCTCTGGTGTGGCTTCTCATAAATGAATGAACTGTTTCTTGGTTGACTCCGCCCTATTTTTTTAAAACATGCAGGGACACATTTTATTGGTGAGAGTTAGCATTTTGGTGGAAAAGTAGTTTTTGATGGTCTTTCATGAAAAAAAAAAGACAAGAGGGTGAGAGAGTCACACGGTGGCCTCGTGGTTAGCATGTTGGCCACACAGTCAGGAGATGTGGAAGATCAGGGTCCATATCTCCATTTTAGGTCTATTGATGACTCTAAATTGTCCATAGGTGTGAATGTGGATGCTTGTTTGTCTGTATGGGCCCTGTCATTGGCTGGTAACCAGTCCAGGGGGTACCCCGCCTCTCGCCCACAGTCAGCTGCAATAGGCTCCAGCATACTAGGGTTAAGCAGCATAAAGGATGGATGATTGAAGAGGGTGAGGAAGTGCCAAACATGAGAAGTTTGTTGTGTAGGCCAAGAGAGAAAATGTGGAGCAAACAAGATGTTGTTTTTGAATGATGTTGCTGTCTGAGAAAGATCACAATCCTAATCACTCTTGTTTTTTTGCTTATTCGATTTTTCTTTTCACATCATCTGCAACGTGACAAGAAGAATCAGACAGCAGATGAAATCCTCCACCAGAAAACAAAAATGCGGATCTGTGCATCCAACAAGAAGCTTCCCCCTTGCAGCCGTTAGCTCATTTCCGGAGCCTCACGTGGCTTTCCAAAGAATCCACAGCCATCTGCTCGCCACTCCACCAGCCGTCCCCGTCCTCCTCTCCGCTTCCAACTCCCCCGACGTCGCCCTTCGCCGTCTGTCAGCCTCCCACCTTCCCCTGGCGCTTCCTCCACCTCTATCATCCATGGCGGCGCACTGACTCATGATTCCCGCGTGGCGCTGCCAGGCGTCGAGGATCACGGAAGCTTTGCGGAACCGGTGCTCAGATAAGCCGCCGAATTAGAGGCTGAAGAAGATCATCGGTGGCAGTGCAGAAGATAAGAAGGAAAAGTGGGAGGGGGTGTCGGGATCAAAATGCAAAACAGGTGTAAAAAGATGAGACAGGTGAAGGTGCGAGGATGTCGGTGACACACCGCCAGGCCTGTCCGTCAACGGCGGGGCCGACGGGGAGACTTGGTGATCGGCGGGGGCCCTCGTGAGTGCCTTTCGTTCCGCTCGCTGAGTCGTGCATGGCGCTGTCGTTCAGCCTCTGCGAATGCGCACGCCGCAAAGTTGCAAAGCAGTCAAGAGGGAACCAACAAAACGTCTCATCCCATCTTCTAGAACATGCTGTCACACCTGCATGGACTCCTCACCATCTTCAGGCTTCTACATCACCTGAGAAACTACCGTCGTATCGTATCCGTCAAACATCACGGCACATGTCAGACCTGCCACCGTTTCATGTTTTGTCAGTACATTGCCAGCTACATATATAAGCTATATATATAAGCTACATATATAAACTATATATATAAGCTACATATATAAGCTATATACAGTATATATAAGATACATATATAAACTATATATAAGCTACATATATAAGCTATATATATAAGCTACATATATAAACTACATATATAAGCTATATATATAAGCTACATATATAAGCTATATATATAAGCTATATATATAAGCTACATATATAAACTATATATATAAGCTACATATATAAGCTATAGATATAAGCTACATATATAAACTACATATATAAGCTATATATATAAGCTACATATATAAACTATATATATAAGCTACATATATAAGCTATATATATATAAGCTACATATATAAGCTATATATATAAGCTATATATATAAGCTACGTATATAAACTATATACAGTATATAAGCTACATATATAAGCTATAGATATAAGCTACATATATAAGCTATATATATAAGCTACATATATAAACTATATATATAAGCTACATATATAAGCTATATATAAGCTACATATATAAACTATATATATAAGCTACATATATAAGCTACATATATAAGCTACATATATAAACTATCTATATAAGCTACATATATAAACTATATATATAAGCTACATATATAAGCTATATATATAAGCTACAAATATAAACTATATACATAAGCTACATATATAAGCTATATATATATATATATATATATATATATATATATATATATATATATATATATATATATAATACAGCTACTGATGGAAGAAATTAAGTTCTTGAATCAAACTCCTTTCAGTTGTCTTCATGTTACGTGTACCTTCATCTTACGTTGTTACTTCATGTTACGTGTACCTTCATGTTACGTGTACATTCATGTTACGTGTACCTTCATCTTACGTGTACCTTCATGTTACGTGTACCTTCATGTTATGTGTACATTCATGTTACGTGTACATTCATGTTACGTGTACCTTCATCTTACGTGTACCTTCATGTTACGTGTACCTTCATCTTACGTTGTTACTTCATGTTACGTGTACCTTCATCTTACGTGTACCTTCATGTTACGTGTACCTTCATGTTACGTGTACCTTCATCTTACGTGTACCTTCATGTTACGTGTACCTTCATGTTACGTGTACCTTCATCTTACGTTGTTACTTCATGTTACGTGTACCTTAATGTTACGTGTACATTCATGTTACGTGTACATTCATGTTACGTGTACCTTCATCTTACGTGTACCTTCATGTTACGTGTACCTTCATCTTACGTTGTTACTTCATGTTACGTGTACCTTCATCTTACGTGTACCTTCATGTTACGTGTACCTTCATGTTACGTGTACCTTCATCTTACGTTGTTACTTCATGTTACGTGTACCTTCATGTTACGTGTACATTCATGTTACGTGTACCTTCATGTTACGTGTACATTCATGTTACGTGTACCTTCATGTTACGTGTACCTTCATCTTACGTGTACCTTCATGTTACGTGTACCTTCATGTTACGTGTACCTTCATGTTATGTGTACCTTTGACTTGACTTGTAGCAGGCATCCAAATGAAGAACGTGAAGAAACAACGCTGGTCTAAATGTTTTCCATGACGTACGTACGATCTGGATTTGCAACCTTGTGGAAATCACTTATTCAAGATTCGTACCAAAATGTAATGCGTTTCCAGCTCGGCACGTCCAGCTGCCTTCCCTCTTCAACATTCCTGAGAATTGCTTCTATCCTTTTTTGTAATCCTGCTAACACACACACACGCACACACACGCACACGCACGCACACACACACGCACGCACGCACCATCCACTGTCGCACTTGATGAATGTGAAATAAATGTGCATTGGTGGAAAGGCAAGCATGCGTAAATCATTTTTGCTGCGTGTGTGCATGTGTGTGTGCATGTGTGCAGAGGGATTGATGAAGTGTGTGTTTTTTAGTGCATGTGTTTGCAGATTTGCGTCTGTTTGTGTGCACTTTGGAAGCGGGCCGGCTGGACCCACAGACACGCTTCCAGCTGTGCACTGCCTTCATTTGCATCCGCAGTGTGCGTGCGTGCGTACGTGCGTGTGCGTGTGTGTGTGTGTGTGTGTGCGTGTGTGTGTGTGTGTTTGGCTATGGACACTCCAAGTTGCCAGAGCAAGCAGCAGTTGTCCAAAAAGCCAACATTTTTCCATCTTAGTGGAATGGAGTGGCATGTATTCCATCTATGAAAGCAGTTGGATGATGGGTGTGATGTGGCATGTGAGGAACACACATGCAGCGCAGGTACAAGTTGCCTTCCTGGAGTTTTAGTATAAGTGAGAATTTACACCCACGGAACACATGAAGAACATCAAATAAATGACATAACCACAAAAAGATGAAGTACATCAATGAAACAAAACAACTCCTTATTTTTATCCCAGTGCTTGTCTCAATAACGAGAGCACGACTCTGCTTATCACTGTCCGTTTCATAGGAGCACATGCCATCTAGATGCCATCTTTATCCTTCACCATGGTCGCAGCATTTGTGCGTCTTGGAGCGAGCATGCAACCACTTTATGAACATTTTACCATGTCAAATTTCACTACACTTTTCACTGTCGCTTTCCTTTTCTATAACACACGGTCATCAGAAGTGTTGGAAGACATCTTGTAGAGGTAAAAAGTGCACGAAAAGGGCCATTCTTCGGCTGCGTGTGTTTGTACAGCAGTCATCGTTCATGGCGTGCGTACATAACCATGAAACGTCATAACACCAAAGTTTGGAACATCAGAACACAAAATGTAACACGAAATGTCATAACGCGGAAGTTCGGAACATGAAACGTCGTAACACGAAACATGGTAACATGACACGTCATCGTTCATGGTGTGCGTACGTAACCATGAAACGTCATAACACCAAAGTTCAGAACATGAAACTTCAGAAGACAAAATGTTGTAAGCCAAAACGTCATAACACGAAAGTTTGTAAAATGAAACTTGATGATGATTTATTTATTTGAACTTTTTTTATTTTCGCACATTCTTTGCCGTCAGTATAGCTCTCATATCACAACACTAAATGTCCAAAAGGAGCAGGAAGAAGCAGAGCTGATCCAACCTACCCCCTCTTGAGTTCCCATCCATAGCTGATACGAGTCACAACTACGCACACACTTCACGTCACGTGCTCATGGTCCTTTTGCTACATGTGAATAACATGACAACATGGTAGAGCAATAACCATGTGTTACAGTTAAGTCTGCCTGGACAAAGCGTAGCATGATATCTCCATGATGTCTCCATGATGTCTCTATGATATCTCTGTGATATCTCCATGATATCTCCATGACGTCTCCATGATGTCTCCATGATATCTCCATGATATCTCCACGATATCTCCATGATGTCTCCATGATATCCCCATGATATCTCCATGATATCTCCATGATGTCTCCATGATGTCTCCATCATGTCTCCATGATGTCTCCATGATATCTCCATCATGTCTCCATGATGTCTCCATGATATTTTCATGATATCTCCATCATGTCTCCATGATATCTCCATGATGTCTCCATGATATCTCCATGATATCTCCATGATGTCTCCATGATATTTCCATGATATCTCCATCATGTCTCCATGATATCTCCATGATATCTCCATGATGTCTCCATGATATCTCCATGATATCTCCATGATATCTCCATGATGTCTCCATGATGTCTCCATGATGTCTCCATGATATCTCCATCATGTCTCCATGATGTCTCCATGATATTTCCATGATATCTCCATCATGTCTCCATGATATCTCCATGATGTCTCCATGATATCTCCATGATATCGCCATGATATCTCCATGATATCCTCATGTGGGTCATAATTCTTCTTCCTTCTATTTTCTAAACATCAAG
Source organism: Dunckerocampus dactyliophorus (assembly GCF_027744805.1). Taxonomy (NCBI): domain Eukaryota; kingdom Metazoa; phylum Chordata; class Actinopteri; order Syngnathiformes; family Syngnathidae; genus Dunckerocampus; species Dunckerocampus dactyliophorus. The sequence goes on from NC_072825.1 coordinate 401,727, forward strand.
TGCTTGTGGTGTCTTTTGAAGTGGGTCATTTTAGTGCATTGTTTGAGTTCTTCACACAATCTGTTCCATACTTTGATTCCACGTGCAGATATGCTGAAGGTTCTTAGCATTGTGCGGGCATATATTATATATTTTAAGTCCAATTTGAAGACCATATTTCCTCTCTTGATGAAAAGAAGTGTGTTATGATTCTGGGTAGCTCGTTATTTTTTGCTTTATGCATAATTTTAGCTGTTTGAAAGTTTACCAGATCAACAAATGTGATTTTATGAACGGGAGGTTTGTATGTTCTCTATAAGCGGCCTTGTGGACGACCCTAATTCATCTTTTTTGTAATACGGTTAGTAAGTGAAGTCTTTTTAGTTATTTCCATACCCGGAAGTTGAAATGTTTGCTCTGTAGCCATCCTGGCTACCTGGCAACAGTTCATTCTCATTGACAAATGGATCCAATCTGGTGCTGAAAATATTTTCTAGCATTTTAGAAAATTGCAGTAATAGAGAAACTGTTCAGTAGTTTATGAATTGATGTTTGCCTCCTGTTTTGAAAATTGGTACTACTTGATCAATTTTCATTTTGTTTGGAAATAAACTTGTCTGAAATTACTAACGTACGTCAGTGGTTCCGCATTCTCTGTAATGACCTTCTTTATCATCCACACGTTGATACCGTTTTGCAACACACAATGTTGTAACACCAAACGTCATTACACAAAAGTCCCGTACATGAAACGTCGGAACACGGAACATTGTAACACCAAACGTCATAACACGAAAGTTTGGAACATGAAACTTCAGAACACAAAAACGAACACACAAGTTTCGAACATAAAACTTTGTAACACGAAACAATGAAACACGACACGTCATAACACAAATGTCCGGGACATGAAACTTCGGAAGACAGAATGTTGTGGAATGTTCGGAATGTTGTAACACGAAACATTTGCTAACTCTTGCACAAGCTAAAGGCATCCGGTTCATTTCCGCCTTTCCAAAGCTAATACATTAAAATGATATTATCTGTGATATCAAATCATTGTTTTATTATGTATTATTTTTCTTATGTCTTCTCCTCCTGGTTCTCCTTCTCCTGCTCCTCCTCATGATTATCGTATTATTATGAATATTATGATCCTGATTATCATGGTATCCTACTGGATGTGGTGTGTCTGCCACCACCACAGATGACTTTTTAGTGGGAGGAAGTCGGCTCAAGCAGGTTTTATGAGCAACATTTTGCAAGTTTACAGCAGCACTCGAGATGTCAACAGGAGCCAAAAGTGCTACCTTGGGCTGCACCCTTATGCTCAAACGCTGCTCTAATTTCCAGCTGCGCCATTTGTTCCTGTTTTTATGCAAAATGCAAACACCGACATTTAAACAATATTAAATCCCTGGATTTTAACCAGCAATATTACAAAAAAACGGGACTTGCCAAACAATGGAGCCGGGTTGTTTACTGTTGACTATTTATTGTTATTTACTATTAAATTGAAAGTTCAAATTCAAAACTCATTTGAAAGTAAAAACCAAAAATTTGAAATAAAAAATCAATGCTAGTGAATAAAAAAAATGTCAGTTATTATTTCGGAGACTTCAAAAGGTCTCACAAAATTGAAGCAATTGTTCCAATGGGAAATAATTCTGTGCAACTTCAATGAATCTCTTCCAGACGCCCAAATATATGAAGAAAAAATGCACCTTGTAGACAATCATTGAAAAGTTTTACCTGCACAAAAGAATATGAAATAATGATAAATGAGGAACGGATGGTACTTGTGTTTGATATCAGTCATTATGTGTAGGCTCTCAGTCGTACAGGAGTTGTCCAACGAGGGAAAGGCTTCTTGAGACGTCATCTGTACTTCTGTGAAAAAGGTGTCGGACGTTTCGCTCCTCATCCGAAGAGCTTCGTCAGCGAACTAATAAGTGCTGGTAGCCTAGGCCTTAAATACAGTAAGAGTGGGCGTAATTGGTTTAGAGGGAAATTTTACAGACAAATTCATGGTTGTGCTATGGGCTAACCAGTCTCACCCATAGTGGCGAATCTGTACATGGAAGAGATGGAGAAACAGGCTCTCACTTCCTTCTCAGGGACAAAACCAAGGCACTGGTTTAGATACGTGGATGACACCTTTGTCATAATCAAAAAACAAGCAATTCAGTCTTTCACAGATCACATCAATGCGGTGGACACCAATATCAAATTTACTCGCGAGGACACTAAAGAGAACCAACTAGCCTTCTTAGACTGCAAGGTAATTATAGGAGAGGACAGACAGCTACTTACAGAGGTCTTTAGAAAGGCCACACACACTGACCAATACCTGCTTTTTGAATCAAACCATCCACTACAACATAAACTAGGGGTTATTAGGACCCTCCAACATAGAGCGGAACAAATACCAACTAGTGCTGAGGGAAGGAAAAAGGAGACACAACATGTCCAGAGAGCGCTCTCAACCTGTGGGTACCCGCGGTGGGCTTTTAACAAATGTCAAAAGAAGAGAGTAGGGAAAGAAACCCAAAAGCCCACAGAAGCAAAAAGGAGACTCCAGAGGATCTTATGGCAACACAAAATTCCAACCTATTTCAAACCAGTAAATACCCTGAGACAAAAATGAGTGCATCCTAAAGACAAGGCTCCAAACCAAAAACAGAGCAATGTGGTCTATTCCATCCACTGTAAAGATGAGGAATGCAAAGAGCACCACATTGGGGAAACTAAGCAAATGCTCCAAAAAAAGGCTTTATCAACATCGCAGGGACAATTTGAGTGGTCCTCAATCAGCAGTACATCTACACCTTAAAGCAACCAGTCACTCTTTTGAGGACAGCGAGGTAAAGATTTTGGCCAAAGAAAACAGATGGTTTGAAAGAGGAGTAAAGGAAGCTATTTTTGTCTAACAACAGAACCCATCATTGAATCGGAATGGTGGTTTGAGGTTTAATTTGGACCCTGTGTTCAGCAGGTTACTGAGACCAAAACCCACAGCTCTTAGTCTTGCAAATGAGGTGGAGCCAGGGCCGAGCCAGAACAATAGATGCTAACGAGCCAGTATCAGAGTCATTCATACCCAACTACAGGGAGCTACACTTTCCTTTTATCGGAGGCACTAATGGAAGGAGAAGATTAGACCACTACTCCTCCCAGTCTTAGTGTAAGGAACCAATAGGAGGAGGGTGTTGGCACACCAATTCCGCCCACTCTTACTGTATTTAAGGCCTAAGCTACCAGCACTTATTAGTTCGCTGACGAAGCTCTTCGGATGAGGAGCGAAACGTCCGACACCTTCTTCACAGAAGTACAGATGACGTCTCAAGAAGCCTTTCCCTCATCAGTCATTATTGTTGATGTCAATAAAAAATGCTTGTTATGATATTTGTCTTTTAGAGGGGAAGGGCAGCACGGTGGCCCAGTGGTTAGCATGTTGGCCACACAGGTTTGAGCATCTCCGTGTGGAGTTTGCATGTTCTCCTCGTGCATGCGTGGGTTTCCCCCCCACATTACAAAAACATGTTAGTCGAGGAAAAGGCTTCTTGAGACGTCATCTGTACTTCTGTGTAGAAGGTGTCGGACGTTTCGCTCCTCATCCGAAGAGCTTCGTCAGCAAACTAATAAGTGCTGGTAGCTTAGGCCTTAAATACAGTAAGAGTGGGCGGAATTGGTGTGCCAACACCCTCCTCCTATTGGTTCGTTACACTAAGCCTGGGCGGAGCAGTGGTATAATCCTATCCTGTTATTCACACCTACGATAAAAGGGAAGTGTCGCTCCCTGAATTGGGTATGAACGACTCTGATACTGGCTTGTTAGCATCTATTGTTCTGGCTCGGCCCTGCCTTCACCTCATTTGCAAGACTAAGAGCTGTGGGTTTTGGTCTCAGTAACCTGCTGAACACAGGGTCCAAATTAAACCTCAAACCACCATTCCGATTCAATGATGGGTTCTGTTGTTTGACAAAAATAGCTTCCTTAACTCCTCTTTCAAACCATCTGTTTTCTTTGGCCAAAATCTTAACCTCGCTGTCCTGAAAAGAGTGATTGGTAGCTTTCAGGTGTAGATGTACTGCTGATTGAGGACCACTAGCATTGTCCCTGCGATGTTGATAAAGCCTTTTTTTGGAGCATTTGCTTAGTTTCCCCAATGTAGTGCTCTTTGCATTCCTCATCTTTACAGTGGATGGAATAGACCACATTGCTCTGTTTCTGGTTTGGAGCCTTGTCTTTAGGATGCACTAATTTTTGTCTCAGGGTATTTACTGGTTTGAAATAGGTAGGAATTTTGTGTTGCCATAAGAAAAACATGTTAGGTTAATTGGAGACTCTAAATGGTCCATAGGTATGAATGTGAGTGTGAACGCTTGTTTGTCTATATGTGCCCTGCCAGGGTGTACCCTGGCAGGGCACATATAGTCACCTGGGATAGGCTCCAGCATACCCCCACAACCCCAGTGAGGATAAGCGAAATAGAAGATGGATGGATGTATGGGCACCCTCTGGGCTTCATCATCACTGTGGTGAATAATAATACAGTAATAGTACTACGTAAGTGGCAGGATTGGAAGCACACATGGAGGGTTTATGCGCACTATAAACCTTGCAATCTAAGCTACCTCAGTGTTCCAAGTGTCACTCGCAAAGTGTGTCTGTTTTTCCATAGACGCAAAAGCAGAAGCTGCAGTAATTCTACACTTGATTAAACTTACTTAGGATTTTTCAGAACAAAATGAGTTTTGCATAAGACAGACTGTAGCATCTATTTCACCACTTCCTGGTGCGACATTCTAATCATCTTTTAGCATCAACATAAATCCAATCTACTGCAATCTGAAAAGTGTGGCGTTGGAAAGCCAAGGTTTGTGTGTGGAAGCAAACTTGTGTGATGTGTTTTTGGATGTGTGGGATGCAATCTTTGCTCGCACTGGAGTTTTTGCAGAAGACTATCCTTTACGGTCCGCATCAGCTTCACCTTCAAGCTGCATGTCGGCGCCGTGACAGCGTGATAGTCCTGCTCTTGTCTTGTTGTGATGATGCGTTCCTCCAGGGAGGCTTTGGTGGACGGAGTGGCCACGATCATGTTTGCAGTGTGACGGCTTTCTCCTTGGCTGCTCGGCTGGGAGGGAAAGGAAAGCAGCAGTTACTGTACTTGGGGGTGGAGCTCAAGTGACACTGGTTGGTTGTTAGCGGGGCCTAAGGCCGGGGAGAAAGGCGAGCAAATGAGCAGCATAGCTAAAACCGCGACTGAGGTAATGCGTTATTAAATGCCGCGCCGGCGGCTAATTTGCCTCTCGTTTATCTCCACACATCACATTTTCCTATTGTGCTCTTTATTTCCCGCGGATGCGACGTCCTATTGTGGAGGTTATTAATCTTTCACTGCCCCCGTTGCAGATGTAAACAGATTCTTAAGTCAGCCTAAGTTATTAGAGAGCCGTCTCCTCGGAGCTGTTTGGATTGGATTAATGCTCCGTCATGTGCAGCGCTGCTCCGAGTGGAAACGCTTGTTTCCAGGTGGAGAGCAAGCACGCTAATGGTTGGAACGCAGTCTGACACAAGATGATGGCCAAGCTACTTGAGGTTCAGGTTCAAATCTTCCAGCTCTACAAGCACTTTGGACCAACATGGATGACGGACATGTCAAACATCTGATGCTTAATCGCCCAAGAACCCTGTTGATTTTCATCTTATGCAACACAAGATGGGTGAGACAGCGATGCTCACACACATTGTGCAAATTACCTTTTGACCGAAATTTACAACAATGTATCGTGTAATGCAGGGGTGTGCAAAAGCGCAGCTCTTTTTTTTATTGGCCTGCAGGACATTCTAAGAATATCATTTTTTTAAAAACAGCAAAAATGGAAAAATCAGTAATTGTACAAGAATAATGTCTTAATATTGGGAAGTTTTACTAGCAGAAAGTTGAACTATTAAACAATGTTATTTTTATAAGGCCTAATTCGAGATGCAGGATATCTTTTTTTTTTCAAAGCGATACGGTACCGATAACGATAAAAAAATGTTATATCTACTTTTTAAAAAATTGATATTAAAGCGTAGTTTAATCTACCTGGAGGTAAGAAAGACAAATTAGGTTTAGTTGATTAGTCCTAGTGGAATATGATGACATGACTACTAGCACATGACTACTATCAGGAGAACCAGAGTATAGAGAGGGAGGAGCCACCTGCTGTGGCCCAGCAAGGTGCACTGTATTCGGGCACATGCTCTGAGTAGCCTGCGTGATGCGACCGAGGTCTCTGGCAAAGCTTTGCACTTTTCAAATGCCGCAGCGCTGGCATTTCAGGTGGCTGATGAGTTCGTTTTTTTTTGTGCGCCATGGTTTTTTTTTTTCCCCTCATCACGGAGCATTTGGTATAGCTAGCACGCAAAATGTCTTCCTCGGAAAGTGAATGTTTGAGCAAGTGAGCTTAGCAGGGACGTTATGACAGGCCATTAACGTTAAAAAAGGAGCGCTTCATTTGCTCATCCGCACAGTACGGGTAATCTCGCCTCATCGGACCTTTTTTTTTTAATGTTCGGTTATCGGAACTATTTTTAATGTTATCAGATTTATAAGTACGACATCATAATTCCCTCATATCAGCATGATAAAAAAAACAGCAACAGCGGAAATGGAAAAGAACCAGCTGTGATTTTACGAGAATAAAGTCAAAATAGTAGGAGAAAAAAGTTGTATTCCGTATTGTGACGAGAAAAAAAGTCACAATTTTACAAGAATAAACTTGTAATACTATGAGGTTATATAATAATGTCATTTTAGTGGCATAGATTTGACATTTTTAAAATGTTTTTTTTTTATGTTGTAAAATTATGAGAAACAAACAAAACAAAATAATTTTTGGAAAATTGAGGTTTGGGAAAAAGTTATGATATTCCTCCTCCGGGCATCCTTCTGTCTTGAGAGACAATGGTAGGTAGTTTTTTTAATGATGTTCTAAACAAAGCAGGCTTCACTACACATCTTAATGCAAAGCCCTGTCAACTACCTGTCAGCCAGCTACAAACGTGGGAGATGTAAATTGAATCATTTAATTTTTCTTCAGTTAACCTAGCATGATGTTCAAAGGTAACGTACAGCGGAGCTCATTCTCCAACAGACTCCTCCGGTTCCGTCCCCACAGTGAAGGCTACAGGACTTCATTCATTCCACACACCTCACCTGTGTGTCAAAGATAATTGACAGCATTGTGCTGTAGTGTCTACCCTCCCTTGTGTCCAGTGTACATTTGCTTGTATTTACTTTTCAGTTAGTTGTCTATGTTACATATTTATTTATTTTACTATTTTTACACACTATTTGGAAATATGCTAATCTTGTTTATCTTATATTCTTGTGTTTGTCTTCTTCTTCTGCAGTTGAGCTGCTGTAACCAAGCAATTTCCCTTGTGGATCAATAAAGTCTAAGTCTAAATGTTAGCACTTTAGCATCACATAGCACACACACACACACACACACACACACACACTAAAATCACTTTTACAAGTGTCCAAATTCAGCATCAAGGCTAACACACTTTCAGGGCACCATTGTGGGGCCCCTGGCACGAATTGAAACTGTTGAAAAATACGAAAAATACTAACTGGGACCTTGACACCCTGCAGTTGTGGAAGGCGGTGGTGCTGAAGGATAATGGCTTCCTGGTAGCTCTGCTTTTCATGCCTGTGAAGTCTTTTGTGTCTTTTGTTGCGTGTCAGTGTGTGACTTGTGACCCCGTGGACGATAAGCAACCAAACATTTGATTGTCGTCTATAGTGAGTATATGCTGCATCTATGCATGCGCTTGTTTGTGTCTTATGCATGCGCACTCTGAGCTTTTTGTTGTGTTGCCAAATTGCCTCCTTCTGTTTGCAAAAGGCACACACACACACACACACACACACACACACACACACACACTCCTCAGATTGCTTCTTAGAGTGTGGTGTGAGACGGCGGCTAATTGCCCTCCATTCAGTCACGGCATCGAAACACTCTTCTTCCTCTGTTTGACATCTTCTTGCATATTTACACTAAAATACTTCATTGTCACAATGAAGTGAGGGTTGCTGGAGGGAAATTAGTATACGCTCGCCTTGAAGACTGAGAGAGAAAAACCTAAATGAGATCTTCTTTCCCTCTCCAGCTCCTCCGCTGCACATTTCCATTTCTGCGCTTTGGGGATGCTGATGGGAATCGTCTTATTCCAGCTTGTTCGACACATGAAAGTTCTGGTCCAAAGTCTGTTGTGCTGATTGGTCCTGCTTTTCATTGTGTCATTAGTGAACGACTTCTTGTGTCTCTCAGTCAGCTGATGCTTCACTCCACCTTCATGTTCACTCTTGTGGTTCGCTACCAAAAGTTTCAAAACGACTCTTTGGCGCATTTGATGTTCGCGTTCACACTGGTACTTTCCTCATTGGCTTCAAGGCTGTGCAGTAAATGCACCACTTCCTGCTGGAAAATGTTGTGTGAACTGACTTGCGAGACAGCGCCCTCTGCTGGTTCATAGCCACAGCACTCATTTTCCCCCTGCAGATAGTGCCATCAAACCCCTTTTTATTACCATAAAAACGTAATTATTTACCATTTAAGGGAGAAAGAAGAAATGAGCAAATGGCGACCCGTGAATAGGCGGCATCTACTGTATTGTGTAATGTAATGCAAATCATTCCAAAGCCAAACGCCATCTGCTGGTCTGAAACGGCGTTCTGACTCCCCTGAAAAGGTATTTTTTGAAAACGGCTTCCAGAGCGGGAACGTCTGACAATGCCGGCTTGTTGTTTCCATGTAGACAAGCGAAACGATGACCTCACCGACCACTTGCCATTGTAACCCGCCCTGTTTCGCACCTGCCCGCACCGGGACACAAACACAGGACCTTCGTAATGGGAGGCGAGGGCGCTGACCACACGACTAAAAGCCCGGACTGTCGGCCGTGTCTTCAGCGCAGCTCTTGAGGCAGAGGGAGTGAGGTTTACCAACGTGGCATCACGCCATCACGTGACCAGAAGTGAACTTTGAGGACAAGCCAACATAACATCTGAATATTTGGACTGACATGACTCCCCCCAGTGGATATTCTCCTGGTATTTTCTTGTCTTGTACTCCAAAATGACTCGTACAAGTAGTTCCGCTTTGTTGTCAATCTAAATGAGCGGAAGACGGACTTCTGCCCACGTGTTCTTTCTTCTTTTATAGTTTGGTGTGCCACGTGGTTCCGTCTGTGTGTCTGTTTACAGCGCCACATGCAGGTGTGCCTTGTGTATTACATCCTTTACACCCTGTGATCCCTTCCTGTCTGGATGCAAGTGTTTACCGATCCGACACGGCGTAGACACTAACTTTTCCAACCCACCCAAAATTCTCAGGGCATCCAATCGATGGCAACTGGACTGTTCAGGTTGTCTTAGAAGATGTTTGGCCTCTCATTGGAGCAGGCTTGATCAGCTCATGCTGAAAGACTAGGTGGGACACACACCAGTCAGACTGGACAGGACAGCTGACAGCAGTCATGTCCCACCAAGTCCATGAGCATGAACTAGACTAGAGCTGTCCTATCTAGTCCAGTTGCCATCAATTGAATGCCCTGAGAATACGATGAATAGGAATATTCATGGGCAACCCACCCCCAAAAAAATCCCAGGAACTTTTCCATGGCTTTGGGTTCACTAAAAGCCTCTAAAATATACTTTTAAAGCGCGTGGCAGAGAGACAGCACTTTCTGACATATTTGTCTCTTCATGCTTTTCTTATTTCAGCACTGGGCCGAGTCTTTGTCCCATGTCGTGTTCACATTTCACTTCAAGGGAAATGAAAAGCACCAGAATTCCCACCCATCGTTACAAGTGGTCTTGGTCCGCTTGTTTAGTGCACAACAGGAACGTACTAGCAGAGAAAACGCACCCTAAAAAAATGCCCCCATGCTGTTGCGCTCCTTTTTTTAGTGTTGCCAGTAATTAGTGTTCGTATTTTAGCCGCTTGGAGGCTGAAAGTGTAAACTAAAGGATGGCTGTCAGCATCATGGCCTGTAAATAGCATCAACTATAAACGTAATGATGGTAAAACTTGGCATATGTTAGCATCTCTTCGCCCCTGATGTAAGCAGGCGTGGAAAAAAAGACTGATTGCGCTGATGTGAGTCTTGGTGCTGCTTTAGTTTGAATATGGGAGCTTGCACGGATGCCAAGACAAACGTCAGCAACTGTTTCCTGCTGACAAATCACTCCAATCAGCCATCAGTGGCGCTTGGTCAATAAAGGAAAGTGTTTCAGAAAACACAGCAAGCATTCCCACCTCCAGCGCTCACTGATGGTGTTTATGTCCAAGGAAACCTTGCTTCTCCACGTCGATGGTGGGACGTCACATGATGGCATTTTCCACATGTACCGTGAATACACGCTGAAAGGAAAACTTCACTTTTTGGGAATGTTGTCCTTATTGGAGACGTGAACACACTTGTCTTTCTCTTTTCTGTGCGTTCTAAAGATATAAAAACAGCCAAAAAGAGGCAGCTGCTGTATGAATGCACGTAATAGAATTCACTTTGTCCGCTGATAGAACCCTCCATTAAAACATCTCCATAAGCCTCCAGCAATGTTTTATGTACGTTGTATGTACAGCCATGCTAGCATGTAATACTTGCAGTATTTGGGTCATATTAAGCATTACCAGAGCTTCCTTCCAGGGCGCATTGATTTCACAGAGCCAATAGCAATGAACGCTACTTCGGTCAACAACAGCAGCAAAGAGAGAGCGTTTGCGATCACTGATCATGGCAGATTTTGTGAGAGCCGACGACAACTACTATTTTTTTTTACTTTTACTCCCCCCAGGCAGAGATCCAGCTATAGTGAAACACGAAGCCATTCTGTTTCAGTGGCAAAATAAGAGCATAATGAAACAGTCACTTCCAAAGTCTGCTGTCACTGGGATGCCGATGATGGGATGGCTTGTGTTCCCCGTTGAGCTGCTACATTCAGTTCAACTCACGATGCAGAAACTCCATTAGCTCACCTTACATCCGCTAGTTGGGATCTGAAATATTCATCCCTCCGATACCAGATCTTTAGGCTCTGAAATTGATTCTGAAATCAAAATGTCAGCACTTTGATACATCAGTCTTTAGAGGTAGTGATATCATTGTAATGATATCAACACAGTGGAAAGTAAGTAAATATTGAGACCGTGTCTAAATGATATGCAGTTGTTTAAAATAAAAGAATAACAATAGCTTACTCAACGCGTTAGGAGTATATCCACAAAGTATTGGTATCAGATTAGTATCGCCGATACCAGCCTGGATTTTACTCTGTATTGATTGGGAAAATAAATCAGTGGTATCGCACATCACTGCTTGGTAGTGGCTTGAGGCGCTATGTCGCTACACCAGAAAAGTAGTTCTTTGGTGTTAGCTGCTACAGTAACAACGTCGCTGTAGCTTGGCTAATATGCACGTCACGTCATGTAAATTAAACACTGGTGCCGTTTTTGGAGGGTTTTAGAGACATTTATAGGCTAAATAGGTGTGTCCCATTCCGTGCATTGTTAGTTGCGTCATGCTAGCTCTTTTTCTCTTCAGAACGCACGAAAAAGGGAAGACGTGTGTTTCACATAAGGATTGCGGATGTCAGGCAAAATTTCCCCCCCAAAAAAGCACTTTTCCATTAAGTGTAGCTGGACAAGCAAGGGAACGTTATATTTACCAATTAGCTCCATCAAAATGACTCCAAGATATCGCCACAAGTTTTAACATCATTAGACAAACGCTCAATGACTTATGGACAATTAGCTACCAAGTCCCGCCCATGCCCCTGCCAAGATGTTTAGCTCGATGGCAGCCATGTTCTTCAACCAATCTTGCTCATGTTTACCAACACATGCTTGTCAGTCCTCTAAAGGTGTGTACCAACGTTTGTGCTGATTGGGCTAAACACCCCAAAGTTACACTTGGTGTTTTGTGCACATTGAGCTGGGTGAGAAATTTCAAGCCAATCTGGTTTATAATCTCCCAAGAGATTAAGAAAATATGACTTGCTGACAGGAATGATGCAAGCAAATAAGTAAATAGTAAATAAAGTTCTGTTTCAACTTTGGGTGATGAAGGAAATATTTGGAGCAGAGGGTTGGCAGACTGTCATAAAAAGGCAAATAAAAAGCTCTTGTGACGAGTTTGACATTTGAACACAGTTACCTGAGGAATACTGTGTGGACTAGCATGAAAAAAATCAACAAATAAAAGTTGAGTTGATGTGACAGGAATAATTTAGGAACATTTGAAGATGATTGGCTCTCAAACCCTGTCCCTGGATTGGCAGACCGGTGTGGTAGTCCCGCTTTTTAAGAATGGGGACTGGAGGGTGTGTTCCTACTATCATGGGATCACACTTCTTCCTTGTAAGGTCTATTCAGGGGTTCTGGAGAGGGGGATCTGCCGGATAGTAGGAGGAGCAGTGTGGTTTTGGTCCTGGTGGTGGAACTGAGGACGACCTGTACATGCACAGCAGGGTCCTTGAGGGTCCATGGGAGTTTGCCCAACCAGTCCACATGTGTTTTGTGGACTTGGAGAAGGCATTGGACCGTGTTCCTCCAGGAATTCTGTGGGAGTACTCCGGGAGTATGGGGTATCGGACCAGCTAATTCAGACTGTTTGTTCCCTGTATGACCGCTGTCAGAGTTTGCTTCGCATTGGTGGCAATAAGTCGGACCCGTTTCCAGTGAGGGTTGGACTCCGCCAGAGCTGCCCTTTGTCACCCATTCTGTGCATTATTTTTATGGACAGAATTTGTAGGTGCAGCCAGGACGTTGAGGGGTTGCGGTGTGGCTGCAGGATTGGGTCTCTCTTGTAGGTCACCTTTGTAAAAGAGATCCTGATCTGAACGGGTTTTTGGAATGGAAGGGTTTTTTATTTGGTTAAATAAAGGTGAATTGGGCTTTTTGCAGATGATGTGGTCCTGCTGGCTTCATTGAGCTGTGACCTTTGACTCTCTCTGGATCGGTTTGCAGAATCGGAACCTCCATGTCCCTAGTCCATGTTATTTTTCCCGGATGGAGTGCCATCTCTGGGGCGGGGATGAGATCCTGCCCTAAGTGGAGGTGTTTAGGTACCTCGGGGTCTTGTTCACGAGTGAAGGAAGGATGGAACGCAAGATAAACAGGCAGATTGGTGCAGCGTCTGCAGTGATGCGGACTCTTCATCGGGCTGCTGTGGTGAAGAGGGAGCTGAGCTGAAAGGCAAAGCTCTCAGTTTACTGGTGGATCAAGGTTCCTACCCTCACCTATGGTTTGGGTAGTGACCCAAAGGACAAGATGACGGGTACAAGCAGACAAAATGAGTTTTCTCCGTAGGGTGGCTGGGCTCTCCCTTAGAGATAAGGTGAGAAACACTGTCATCCAAGAAAAACTTGGAGTAGAACTACTGCTCCTCCGCATTGAGGGGAGCCAGATGAGCTGGCATGGGCATTTGGTCAGGTGTTCAGGGCATGTCCAACCGGTAGAAGGCTTTGGAGAAGACCCAGGACACGTTGGAGAGACTATGTCTCTCAACTGGCTTGGGAACGTCTCATCTGCCAGGAGGAGCTTGACGAAGTGGGCGGTGAGAGGGAAGTCTGGGCTTCCCTGCTTAGCCTGCTGTCCCTGCAACCCAACCTCAGATGAGTGGAAGAAGATGGATGGATGGATTGGTGGTTCTCAAACTGGAAACCAGTAGAGTACTGGCCACTGACCTGACTTTTGATTTCATCCTGGCTGCCATATCTTACAAAAGCAAGAGGACTAAGAGGATTCTTACTTTGATGTCAAACAGTTAAGTTGAGAGTTGACACATTGACCTATGATCTAAGCTACCCCGCCAAAATCCAAAAAAACCCAATAACGTTCTTGTTCTGAAATAGAAAAACAACCATGACTAAGATGAGCAGTAGTGACAAACAATGTGTCGTGTTTGCTTTTGACAGTGACGATTGTCGTACAGTTGCTGTTTGTCACACTATTGCCATCATCAGTGTTAGTTGGTTGCCACTTGGGGGGCAGCAGTACTTAAAGTTTCTTTTTAGGAGAGCCATGACAGCACGGGTCCACAAATCTATCAAATTAAAAACACACAGGGCGTATTTAGGAGCGTCTACAGGGGCTCGTATGTTTCTTCCACTGAAAACCAAGTAATAGTTTATTAACTACAGTATTGATCCTGGGAGTGCTAAGGTGTTTATAGGTGTCCATCCAGATGAAAAAAGCAGGGGGGGTAAAAGACAACAGAAAGTCTTCTCTTGTTTCTGCTCGCGTATTCCATTGAGAACTTTCCATCTCCCTCTATTGATGGTGTGTGAAGAAGATCAGTGGCTGGAATGGAGCAAGGGAGAGTCCCAGGCAGGGAGGGACGGAGGAATGAGGTGGACACAAAGAAAGGACAGAAGGGAACAAGGGATGACGGTAATGAGGGAGCAAGGGACTGATGGTTGAAGGGAGTGACACGAGATATTGGGGCATGTATCAAGACATGCAGCAAAAAAGGAGAGGAGTGGAGCGATGGAGGAGGGAAAAAGAAGAAGGAATGAAAGGATTAGGAGTTAGCAGGACGTGTAGAAGAAAAGCGACAAAGAAAGGAGGGGTTAAGAGAGGAAGTTATCTTTAGGAATCTAAGCGAACAAAAGACTGAAATGGACAAACTCGTCCGGAAAGCCGAACAAGTCACACCAACAGGAGGACACTGGACAAACTGCTCTCCATCATGGACAACCCCACCCACCCACTCCATCAGACAACAGAGGGGCAGCAGAGCTCATTCTCCAACAGACTCCTCCGGTTCCATTCCCACAGTGAAGGCTACAGGACTTCATTCATTCCACTTGCCATCCACCTCTACAATACCTCGCCTGTGTGTCAAAGATAATTCACCACATTCTTGCGATGTCCTGCCTGCCCTCCCTTGTATAAAGTGCACATTTACTTGAAATGACCATATTCTTACACACTGTTTGTAAATATGCAAATCTTGTTTATCTTATTTTGTTTTATTATATTTCATTCATATTGCATTTCATTTTATTTAAGAGTGTTTGTCTTGTCTTTTTCTTTTTCTACAACTGAGCTACTGTCACCCAGCAATTTCCCTCAAGTCCAAGTCCATGGAAGGAGGAGTGGAGAGTGCAGAAGAGAGCGAGAGAAGGCTGGAGTAGAGCGATCGAGGGATGGCGTGAGTGAGGTAGTGCAGGATGAGAGTGATGAGCAGCGGATGCGTCTAATTGTGTATGCAGCAAGTGTAGAATAATAAAAGACATATGTCACATCTTTGGTCAGAGCAAGCCACACCCCCCGGGGGGGATTTGGATCATTTAGGCGCACCTCTGAGATGAAAGTGTATTAGCTGTCATGCCCGTTTGAAAGCGGAGGCCTGGTCCTGACGAGCAGCCTCGCTTATGCTCAGCAGAGCATTTGGAGAAAGGAAGGTGGCTGCTTTTTGATAGCGTTTCCTCCCAAACAAACATCTGCGGCCTCGGAGGGCAGGCGCACCACAGCCTGACGTCGCTCAGATTTCCCATCAGGCGGAATGGCGCTGACATCCATTCGGCGAGGCAACCCGGGCGTCCATCTTGTTGCTTTTGGAGCGCAACGTCCGCACTTCCGAGCCGCACCGCGTCCCTGACAGCCGGTGGCGAGAGTGGTGATCGCACGGATTAGCAAGTGGAGGGCGGCAGAAAGAATGAGGTGGACACGACGATGTCTGTCCACAGTTAATGGGATCAGAAGTAGAAGAAGCGAGATATCTGTGCTGGTTAATGTTTAATCCCGCACCTCCAACACCTGCCTGAGGCTCCTGGCATCAGATAATCCTTGGCTGCCTCCTTGGATCATGGCGGCGCCTGTGTAAATATTTAATTGGCTGCAGCACGCCACTGTTCATTATGCGGCTGGATGTCACTCTGCTGGCTTGCCCGCAGTCGCTCTTTGTACGTTTACACTGACAGTCCAATGCTCAATTCCCTTTTCATCTTTTCATTCACATGACTTTGAAAGTGCCACTTCTACCAGACTCCTGGATAAACAGGACTTTTAATTGCCTCTTTTGTGCAACTCTGTCCAGTACGTATTTCATTCCTAAATATCCATTCTGGATCACATTCAGGACCATTTTCTATCTGGAAAAATCCAGACGGGTTTCCATGTGCTGCGTGATGTTTGGGCGTATTTCGTCATTTGGGGGCCCGAGGTAAACCTTGTCATTGGGACCCTCCACACACATGTTTATCTACACCCCAAAACAATTTTGAATATTAATGTTTATAGTGTGAATTTTCTGTGCTAGATAAAGTCTCAATATACTCACATCTTGTCTTTCATCTCCACGGCTACGGCATTCTCCTCGTCGGACACCGGCATTAGCGGTGCTGCTGTCCTCGTGTGTCTACTTTCTTGTGACACCTCCCCTTCTCCTCTCCTCCGCCCCACTGGGGAAACTCCGTGCCGACAAGTTTGTTTTTCTCCCGTCTTCCGGAATCAATGCGCACGTGCGCAGTGACATGGAATAGTCCAATGCATGAGAAGGGAGGGGGAGTGGTCAAATTGATCATGATAGCATTTGGATGTAGTTCTAAGCCCATGAATTCAGAGTAAAACATTAATATGTACTTTAAATCAAAGGAAAATCAGTAATCAGTTTTTATGAGATGTTTGGGGTCCCCTGGAAATCGCAGGGCCATAGGCCATAGTCCGCCCCTGGATGCTTAGATTCACATTGCAGCGCAATGCATCTGATTTGGGACCACTGATTAGAGCAAATAAAAAAAACAGATCCAAGGTGGTTTCAGATGTTTTTACTGCAGTTGCTTTGCAAAATATCCACTCACTTTTAGGAGCATATGTTGACACAGCTGGCCGCACGGTGGCCGAGTGGTTAGCATGTTGGCCACACAGTCAGGAGATTGGGAAGATCAGGGTTGGAATCTCGCTTGGCATCATGTGTGGAGTTGGCATGTTCTCCCGTGCGTGCGTGCTTGCGTGCGTGCGTGCGTGCGTACGTGTGTGTGTGTGTGGGTTTTCTCCGGGTACTCCGGTTTCCTCCCACATTCCAAAAACATGCAGGTTAGCTTCATTGGAGACTCTTCATTGTCCATAGGTATGAATGTGAGTGTGAATGCTTGCTGTTGATTGACTGGGGAGGGTCCAGGGTGTAACCCCACCTCTCGCCTGAAGTCAGCTGGGATAGGCTCCAGCATACCTCCATGACCAAATGAGGATAAGCGGCATAGAAAATGGATGGATGGATGTCGTCATAGCCTGAATGCAGTCTGGAATAAATCAGGTTCCATGTGGAAGGCGGAATAGGTGTATCCCATTACATGCATTAATTAGCTGCCTCCTTTTACCCGTTTTTATACCTTTTAGAAGGCACAGAAGAGAGCGACGTGTGTTTATGTCTCACATAAGCATTGTGGACGACGGCCACAATTCCCTAAAAAAGTGCACTTTTCCTTTTTAAATAATATTTTAAGAATGTGCCACGGGCCAAAAAAAAGTCGTGGGCCACATATGGCCCCCGGCAACACTTTGGACACCCCTGTTCTAAGAGACTTGTGCTGTTGGGTGATAAGAACACAACACGATCTGTCTTGGATTTTAGGCTACTTGGAAGGTTTGTTATCCAAATCCAGTCTGGAGAAAAGCAGATTCCAGTTTGTGTTGTTCACACTTTTACGAAGCAAAAGATCCGTTTTACCAGGACTGCACACGTAGCGTCACACTGTGCCATCGCAATCAAACCCCCCCACAATTCCAAGCTCCTGCTGCGACTGTTTGAGTCCAGCTTTTATCACCTGCTGTTTCCGTGTCGACATTGTTGCCGCTGTTGCTGCTACTTCCTGTCCGTATTCCGCCGCATCACATTCATAACCCCGCCCCTCACCATCTTCACCCCTCCCCTTTGAAAGCGCTACAGCCTGCGTTCAAATGGATGATTGTCCTGGCTTTTATTATAAGCCCATCTCCAAGCCGATCATGCGTTCAGAGGTAGAACATAATACCGCCAACCCCCCCACCCCCGTGTGTGTGTGTGATTGTCAAGGGCAATGCAAACTGGAATAGCAGTACAAAGGCAGCCTGGCAAGGACGGCTCAGGCTGAAGTTGTACACCTCAATAGAGCGCCGCTTCTGAGTGTGTGCCAGCAGCGAGTGCAATTACAAACACACGCATGTAAAAGTCAAGAGAATACAAATCACATCATAGACGCCCCATTCCTCCTCTACGTACACACACACACACACACACACACACACACACACACAGAGCTCAAGGCAATTACGTGACACGTAAAGCTGCAATAGAAGTAGAAAGGTTATCCTGACACGTGTGAAACATATATTTACGTGTCCTGAACAAACAGTACAGTAGTTCCACATGTAAAGTATGTGTGATTCCATGTTTATAAAAGACCAAACACATCCCAGCCTGACGCTGCAGGTGGGGGCTTGTGCGTGTGTGTGTCACAGAGGTGGGGGAGGCTTTTGTGCACCAAGACAGGTCATATCAAGGACAAGTGATGAGCAGGAAGTAGGGTAGACTATTTGTAATACGCCGAGACTCCACAGAGCACACCTGATGTGTTTTATTCAGCAAATACTTGGACATTCATTGCTCTCATTCACTCTGAAATTCTTTCATAGAATATAAAAACGCATGTTTGTAGCAGAAGTGCGGCCTTCTTCAAGGCTTTAAGAGAGAGATGTTTCTAACCCCCACTAACCTGATTTTCACTGTCAGTGAAGTCAAAATGAATCAGTTTGGTTTCTTTAGGTGAGAAAAGAAACAGTCTTTGTCTGTTCCATGTACTCTTGCTTTAAAAAGCCCAGACTTCCCTCCTCCCAGCAGATCCCAAGGCATTCACAGGCGAGTTGAGAGAGAAAGTCTCTCCAACGTGTCTGGGCGGCATTCTGACCGCATTCTCAATACGGAGTTTCTCCCGGATGACAGAGCTTCTCACCTTATCTCTAAGGGAGAGCCCAGGCACCCTAAGGAGATATCTCATTTCAGCCGCTTGTACCCGCCATCTTGTCCTTTGGGTCACTACCCAAAGCCCATGACCATAGGTGAGGGTAGGAACGTAGATCCACCGGTAAATTGAGAGCTTTGCCTTTTGGCTCGTCGCCGCAACAGCCCGATGCAGAGTCCACGTCTCTGCATATGCTGCACCAATCCACCTGGAGATGACACTCCACGCTCTTCTGTGCAAGAACCAACCATTCCCTCTCAGCTGTGAACCGATCCAGTGAGAGATGAAGTTCACAGCTCGATGAAGCCAGCAGGACCGCATCATCTGCAAAAAGCAGAGACCCAATCCTGCAGCCACAAAACCGGACCGCCTCAACGTCCTGGCTGCACCTAGAAATTCTGTCCATAAAAGTAATGAACAGAATCGGTGACAAAGGGCAGCCCTACTGGGTCCAACCCTCACTGGAAAAGGTCCGACTTATTGCCGGCAATGCGAACCAGACTCTGATCATCCAGGGAGCCAACCTCCTGAATCAGGTGGTCCTGGAGTAGTCCCCGCAGGATTCCTCAAGGAACACGTCGAATGCCTTCTCCAAGTCCACAAAACACATGTACATGTAGACTGGTGGGCCAAACGCCCATGCACCCTCAATGGCCCCGCCCAGAGAAGGAATTGGTAGAATTGGTCCACAGCTCCACGACCAGGACCAAAACAGCACCGCTCCTCCTGAGTCCCAGATTCAACTCTCCGGCAGACCCTGAAGAGACCTTACCAGGAAGCTCTCATAACCCAAAGCTGAGATGTCGGCTTGCTCTTTTTATGTCACCTCTCTTCAAGTACTGTGCATTGATTTTTGTCTGTCCCCCTTTCTGTATGGAAAACATTTGGACACCCGTGTCTTCAGGCAAGGGACTCCACAGTGCGGTACCGGGGCAGCCCGCGGCCCACAGGTGGGAAACATTCTAAAGAAAACAAAACAGCAATAGCAAAAATGGAAAAATCAGAAGTCATTTTACAAGAATAAAGTCTAAATACTCAGAGAAAATTTGCAATCTAACCAAATGTCTTAATTTTAAGAGATTTTAATATTTTGAGTAAAAGCGTCATTTTAGTAGTGTAACGTTGAAATATTATAGGAAAAAGACATTGTTATAAGTCGTAATATTATGAAAAGCAAACAAAACAAAGAATAAAGTTGTAATTTTAATGAGGCTGGGAAAACGTCATTTTACGAGAATAAAGTCAAAACATTATGGGAATAAAGTCATAATTACCAGAAGAACTGTCAGGAACGGAGTGAGCCGCAGGTTGGAACCCAAGATGCGCGAGACGACGTGAGCTTGGAAGAAGTGTTTATTCCAAAACTCAAAAGGAGAAAAATGTACAACGCAGGCAAAAGTACAAACAAGGATCTAATAACTAAGGGGGACCCGGATGGCAGACGGGAAAAGGCAAATATAACAAAAGGAGCTACCAAAAGAGTAGATCTAGTAACAGAAAGCGCTGCCGAGTAATCAGGCAGGAAAAGGCTAGCAGGATGCTTACGCTGCTGGAGTGTCCAGGCAGGGGAAAAGTAGCAAAAGGCTAGGCACGTGTTACAAGTAGCAAGTAGCATGAAATGGTAGCAGAGGAGCCTGGGTCGAGGAGTAGGAGTCAACGATCTGGCAACATTGGCTGGGGAGCTTGCATCTTAAAAGCAGCACAGGTAATCAGCTCCAGGTGTTGCCAATCAGCTCCTCATGTTGGTGTGCTGGGTGTACTGCAAAAAGAGCACAGGAGAGGGCAGTATCGCAGTACACAGCACACCACAAGAACATTGAGAAGAAAGTTGAAAACCTTTTGAAAAAAAACAAAAAAAAACAGCAAAAATGGAAAAAAAAGTTGTCATCTAATGAGAACAAAAAAATCATAATTTTACAAGAATAAAGTCAAAGCATTTTGAGGAAAACTCATATATTAAAGTACAAATATTCTTAATAACAAAGTTGTAACTTGGAAAATGAGGTTGGTTATAATATTTCAAGTTATAATATTAGGGGAATAAAGTCAAATGTGGGATTAAAAAGCTGCCAAAATGGGGGAGAGAGTGATGCTAATGATGGGTTTTTTCACCTATACAACAAAGCTGAGATGCAGTTTTTCTTGAAAAATATTGCATAGAACTTCTTAGCATACAAAATATCCAAGTGGCAAAGTTGCATCCTGTCATTGTTCACCATGTGGCCCTCGCTGGAACACCCCGATCTTAAGGGAACTAAATCATATAGCTTATTAACGCTGATTATTTTCATTTTCATGACCCAATATCACCTGCTTTATTAGCAGTGGACCAGCCATGACACCTCATGTCACGGTGAGTGCTTTATTCCTTAAGCTCATAATACGTGCACAGGGTGTATGAACCCCGCCTCTCGCCTGAAGTCATCTGGGATAGGCTCCAGCATACCCGCGACCCTAGTGAGGATAAGCGGCATAGAAAATGGATGGATGGATGGAAGCTCGTATTACCATATGTTTGTTCTTGTAGAATTCCAACTTGTGTTTGTTGATCTTGGATTTTCCTGTAATATGGTGCCTTTTTATTCACGCTAAACGGTGACTTTTTTTCGATGTCTATGTTTTCTATGTAAAACGGCACATTTTGTTCTTTTCTTTCCATAAAATGACGTTTTTGTTCTCTCATAATATTCTCAAATATTTAAAAATAAAGAATAATATAGCAACAGTACTGTGCATTATGCATCCAAATGTAATCATTATGTCATCAAACGGGATTATTTGTATTTTTCCTCTAGACAAACATGTTGAGGTGAATGAACTGCTAAAAACCTCCATTTGACTTCATTCATTGGAGATCTTTCCAAATGTCTTTGTTTGTTTTTAATTGCTGCAATCATCAGCGTGCTGTAAAAGATCAACAAAGGCCTCAGGCAGAGGCTTGTTTGCAACTTGCTTTGCTCGACGTGCGCCTTAAAGCTGAAAAGCAGGTGTTGTTCTGCCCATGAGCGTAAACAGGAGGAGGAAGTTTGCTACCGGCTGAACATATCATGCATTGAACACAACTAATAACGTCAATTAGAACCTTTTGCTCACAGGATGTTTGTGACAAAATGGTGTGAAAATGAGGTTTGTGTTTGAGTGTTGATGCAAATTGTCGACATGGAAGGAAAAAAAGCTGTTTGTTGCTGCAGTGAGGTTGCAGGAAAACCTCATCCCTGCTGCTTTGGCTCACAGATGAGACTGCGTAATGAGTATGTGTGCACTGTGCTCGTGTGTGTGTGTGTGTAACACGTTGACCTGGTTGTCGTGTTGTGGGAGCGGAGGCAGCGTCGTGCGGCTTTTGGCACGCCGGGTGCCAATCGAGCTGTGAAAATGGCAATTGAGTAGGGAAATGGGGAATAGCTCCTCGCTCATTTTGTAACCTTCACAAGGTTCCCGCACACACGTGTCACTCATTCAGTTAGAACGTGTGTGTGTGTGTGTGTGTGTGTGTGTGTGTGTGTGTAGGCTGGTGTGGTCGACCGAAGCGTGCCGCAGCCGCATCCCAGCCTCTAGCGCTAAAAGCGAATAGAATGAATAGAATAGAATGCGTGTAGCGAAGAAAACACTTGAACAGGAACAGCTGAGGATTCGCTGAGGCCGCAGGCGCAACTATTTGGCACCAAAAAAACAAACACACATAAAGCAACGCTTGTGACAGTTTTGAACAATGCCGAATATGTTTGGCCTCCTGCGCTGTCAGGGGGGTGTTTACACAACAATAAGTTAGTCAAATGAGCTGGGGGGAGGTGTTTCACATACATGGAGGCTGTAATACGCATGCCCGGCCAGCAGAGGGCAATGTCAGTGAACAGGGAACTTCACCAGAGAAGTGCTGTGTTGTGTTTAGCAGCGCATCCTTTTAAAAACTATCCCACACGTTTTCATCCAAGATCACAAACGGGCGTACGATTTTTTTCCATTTCCTAAATTGCTGCGTTTTGTTGGTGGGGAACATCGTGAAGGAGGAAGATCTCAACATTCATGGAGGACATCTGCTACATATCTCAACGTGCGTTGGTTGTTCCTGTAAAACAGCAGTTAGGCCGTCCACACGGAAACGATGAGGCACCGTTTTCTGACTTTCCACTCTGGAAGCCGTTTTCAAAAAGGGCACCCAGAACGGCGTTTCCATGCGGATGAAAGATGAAAACATGAAATACTTGTGGATACATTTTTGTGTGGTTACCCCGTGGAAGTGATGTTAAACACTCCAGCCAATCTCGTGTCCCGTGACAGCCCTGCTAATTACGCATGCGGAGTGCATGTGTGGCACACGACACACATAACACAACACACATAACACAACACACATAACACATGTGTGGCACACAACACACATCAAAGTCACAGAAGTGCCGCATATGAACAAAATGGACGTTTCCCCAAACCCGACACCAGAAAGCATGTGAAAGCCACATCGATAGAAGATGTACCAAGTGTGTAAGTTTGTCTTGCGACCTGAAAAAAACGTAAGTGCCTGTAGAGTTTGTTTGACATGACAAAGAATCTCTGCGGCTCGAAAATCAGCACGTCACACGCGCGCCCTTCATGCGTTTCTTGATGATGATGAAGATCGATTGTGTCCCAAGCTTGCCTGACACCAGTGGAGCACCATCTCTGGGTCGGGGATGACTTCCTGCCCCCAGTGGAGGAGTTGAAGTACCTGGGGGTCTTGTTCACGAGTGAGGGAAGGATGGAACACGAGATGGACAGGCAGATTGGTGTGGAGTCTGGACTCTGCGTGGGTCTGTGTGGTGAAAAGGGAGCTGAGCCCAAAGGCAAAGCTCTCAATTTAGCGGTCCATCTATGTTCCTACCCTCACCTATGGGCATGAGCTTTGGGTCGTGACCCAAAGGACAAGATGGCGGGTACAAGCGGCCCAAATGAGTTTTCTTCGCAGGGTGGCTGGGCTCTCCCTTACAGATAAGGTGAGAAGCTCTGTCATCCGGGAGAGACTCGGAGCACAGGCGCTGCTCCTCCGCATTGAGAGGAGCCAGATGAGGTGGCTCGGGCATCTGGTCAGGACGCCTCTGGGACATCGTTCAGGGGAGGTGTTCAGGACACGTGCGACCGGTAGAAGTCCTCGGGGAAGACCCAAGACACGTTGGAGAGTCCATGTCTCTCATCTGGCCTGGGAGCGCCTCAAAATCCACCAGGAGGAGCTGGACAAAGTATCCCGGGGGGAGGGAAGTCTGGGCTTCCCTGCTGAGGCAACCGTGGCGTGCTTTTTACATTTTCTGTCTTTTTGCCTTTTTTGTGTGTACATGAAAGTTGATCAGCCTGGATGGCGGTACTACCACTATCATTTGTCATCATTCTGATCTTTTGAGGGTGACATTGGTTAGTCCAGTGGGCGCCAGCGTGTGAACAAACATCCCGATGGCGCTGCCAGACGGCCAGATGCTCGTGTGGGCGTTCCTCAAGCCCGCGTCTAATTCCTTCATTTCTCCTCCACACTGACAATCATTTGTCTTGATTAAACGATTAAGGAATGAAAGTTGGCACTTGGTAGGACTGTTGGGTTCACGTCCTTATTTCCTGTCCGTTTGGTGGGGGGGGCAGCGATAAGAGATGGAAGCGGCTGTGTGGAAACACGCATGTGAGCAAAGCTAACAAAGCTCCAGGTGCTCTGCGGCTTCCCAATGCGGCGTCTTCATCTTTTATGAAGTGGAATTTATTAAAGCTCAAGGCTTAGACCCGCCGCTATATTGAGGTCAGCGGGAAGGCGGGGAGGAGATAGTTGAGGACGGAGGGAGACTGCCAGCATGGTATCAGGTGGTGCGGCCGGGCCGGGCCGGGCCGGGCCAGGTGGCGTCCTGGTAGTCGTGTAAAAGTCTTTGCTTATCTTTGTTTGCACTGCAGCCAAGTTGGGGAAATGAAAGATTCCTGCTTCAGCCAGTGTCCAGCACAAATCACTGGTGCACATTTTTGTATTTCCTCTTGAACAAATGGTGCTCTGGATGTGTCACTGCATGTGCAAGTGCGTGTGTGTGTGTGTGTGCGTGTGTGTGTGCGTGCACGCAGCGTCCCTTCTGTTACTGTCCCTTCATTTCACGCTCCAGCGGCTCCGCGTGAATCCTTTTCCTTGGGCTCATTATCAGCGCCGTTCAATGAACGTCCCGCCAGAATGCGGAGAGGAAAACCAAAATGATTATTCAGGCGCGGGGGTCAGCGCCGACATCGTGACTCTTTTGTTTAGTACATTTATTACTTCCCTCCATAAATAAGTAAGCAGGTCTGAGCTTTCATGAAAACCAATGACAACGGTATCGTGTCGATTGCTCATTTCTGTGACAACAGAGTTTGGAGGCAAACGCCACAAACGTGGTCTCAAAGTGGACATTTATCTAAAAGACACCCTTACTCCACACTGAGAACAAAGCACGCGCACTTGAGTGGTCTGCTCGTGCAAGTACTGCACCGCCAAAACAACAATGGAGGACCCCCACTGGAAACCACAATTGTGGCACCCCCTATGGGTTGTGTTCAAAATGTGTGACACAGATAGCCTCGAGGTTTTTAAGAACCATTGTACTGGGGGTGTTTTGTAAAGCAACACATGTACACATCCTAACAAGTTACATATCCTTCAATGCATCTCAGCTTTGTTACAAACAATCATGGAAAAAGGATGAGGCCGGCCTTGTTTCTTCAGTTTATTGGTCCATTGGAATGCCTGCTACAACTAAAGGTACGTTTGTTTGGACTAATATAACGATGATGACACATACGAGTTGAATTTAAGAGCTGATATCTCGCACTGTCCGTGCTTTTCTTGATGATAACCAAAATCACTTAAGTTCTAACATGAAGAGCTCTAGAATTGTACTGCCAAACAATGGAAGTCTTATGAGCTATTTTTGTTGTCATTGTTATGTTTGTCCAAACAAAGGTATGTTTGGTTGTAATAAGGATTCAAATGAGCAAGAAGCTGAAGAAACAAGGGTGCTCATGATTTGTTTCATGAATGGAGGTGAAAAAGCCAATTATGGATACCAAATTCACTCTTTGCTCTTTTTCGTCCCATTTTTGCTGCTGCTTATTTTTTTACTTCCCTGATATTTAAACTTTCTTCTTAAATGGTCTGGGTAAATGTTCTCTTCGTATTATATTGAGACTTTATTCCCACAATATTAGAACTTTTTCCTCAACTTAGTTGTCCAAAAATGACAGCTTTATTTGGTTTCGTTTGTCTCTCATATTATTACAACTTAAAAAAAAGTACTTTTTCTTTAGTGTTTCAACTCTTTGATACTAAAATATTATGAGTTTATTCCCATAAAATTGTGACCTTTCTCTTAATGTGTTAACTTTATTCCCGTAAAATTACAGCTGCGTTTTTTTTAGAATTAGCAACCTCATCTTCCAAAAATGACAATTTTAAAATTACGACTTTAAAGTTATTCTAATTATGATAAATATATTTATATATTATTATTATCTAACATTCTACTATTCCTCATATTAGTACATTATTGCCAAATGTTCCTTGTTCGATTCCAACTTTATATTGTTAATATTTTGAATTTCGTGTTGTTTTTTTTTAAGTTGTCTTGTTAAGTTATATTTTCAGAATATAGCGTGTGCCAACAAAATACGTCACAGTCCACAAATGGGCCCCAGGCCACACTTTGAACACCCCTGCATGACACAAACGTGCCATGACCTATGGACAATTACTTGCTCCTGCTGGATGGCTTGTCGTGTTTTTCAACCAATCCTGTTTAAATTTGACACACAAGTGCTCGCCACTCCTCTGAAGGTGTGTACCAAATTTCATGGTGATTGGGCTGAATGCCCTAAGGTTACAGCGGGGTGTTTTGTAGAGCGTGTGGACATGTGTGAGAAATGTCAATCTGTCTTATAGGAGTGAAACTTCACGGTTTGATAACAGCGCCACCATGTGGTGTGTTTGTCATAATAATAAAAGCACAGGCAACACAGTAGGGGTCCATGATTTGACGCATTTTCACCATTTTATGTGCAGCACTTCAGGAGCAGAAGGTTGCACAAATATTGTACATGTACACATATGCATCCTTATTGCATGTGTTTTGCATCCTTATTGCATGTGTGATGGTGATGCATCCTTATTGCATGTGTGATTCATCCTTATTGCACGTGTGATGCATCCTTATTGCATGCGTGATGCATCCTTATTGCATGTGTTATGCATTCTTATTGCATGTGTTTTTCATCCTTATTGCATGCGTGAAGCATCCTTATTGCATGTATGATGCATCCTTATTGCATGTGTGATGCATCCTTATTGCATGTGTGATGGTGATGCATCCTTATTGCACGTGTGATGCATCCTTATTGCATGCGTGATGCATCCTTATTGCATGTGTTATGCATTCTTATTGCATGTGTTTTTCATCCTTATTGCATGCGTGAAGCATCCTTATTGCATGTATGATGCATCCTTATTGCATGTGTGATGCATCCTTATTGCATGCGTGATGGTGATGCATCCTTATTGCATGTGTGATGCATCCTTATTGCATGCGTGATGGTGATGCATCCTTATTGCATGTGTGATGCATCCTTATTGCATGTGTAATGAATCCTTATTGCATGCGTGATGGTGATGCATCCTTATTGCATGTGTGATGCATCCTTATTGCATGCGTGAGGCATCCTTATTGCATGTATGATGCATCCTTATTGCATGTGTGATGCATCCTTATTGCATGTATGATGCATCCTTATTGCATGTGTGATGCATCCTTATTGCATGCGTGATGGTGATGCATCCTTATTGCATGTGTGATGCATCCTTATTGCATGTGTAATGAATCCTTATTGCATGCGTGATGGTGATGCATCTTTATTGCATGCGTGCTTATCAATTGGAACCTCAAAAGTTGTTTCTGGGAATTTTACCAAGTGACATTGCCAACTACCGGCCTGGCATGCACACTGCAGCCCTTTCCTTTTGTTTTTGTCATTTTTCCTGTGTCTTTTAAACAAATCCTGAGTGTTTTCTGGCGGCCCCCAGTGTCTGTTTCCATCATCAAGTCTCACCAGACTCTCCCGTTGTCTCCTTGGCAGGCTCCAGCGTCCACGCAGCAGATTTTGGCCACCTGCCGGACAACATTACAGTTTTAGAAGGAGAGAGCGTCACCCTGAGGTGAGTCTTGATTGGTTGCACCTGCACACGCTAATTACGTGAAAAACCTGTTTGTCTTTCCTCACACACACACACACACACACACACACACACACACACACCTGTCTCCCCAAACGCGTGCCAGAGTCCCGTCATCCTGCATGCTGCTGTAGTTTATCCAAAACAAAGCGGATAGTTTGTGTTTTTCATTTACATTAAATTCAAGTTGAAAGATGTTGTGAAGGTAAATAATCCTTAAAAGACAAATGTGATGCAATGAGCGGCTAAAACGCAGGCTAGACAATTAGACAGCTAGATATGACATTTCACCTTAGTGTGTCGGCCATCTTGGTTCAGATATCATTCAAAACTAAACAAAAATTTGACTTCAATCACGGAATACCTGCAAGTGTGAATATTAGGTGAAAATGACAGCAGCTAGAGCGCCGACTAGAAGATAAGAGAGCACTCCTTTTTAGCTTTGATCGCAGTTATATCGGCCATCTTGGTTCAGATATCATTCAAAATGACCAAAATCTGCTTTATCATTCATTTAACAAGAATCTTTAGGTTCTCTGCAACGAGTAGAATCTGACTAGAAAAAGGTAGAACACTGATTTGGCCTTTGAGCTCACATATGTCAGCCATCTTGGCTCGGATATCATTCAAAACAAGATGTACTTTACTCGAAATGTCTCGATCTTTATGCAATGCTAATTTCACGAGAATCCCTGAGAGGTTGAACATCAGCTGAAATTTGTTGCGGGGAGAATGCCGACTAGAAAATACAGCACTAGTTTGACCTTTGAGCTCAGTTACAGTATGTCGGCCATCTTTGCTTTCCTTTACACTGCAACCCTGTAGATCTCCACGCATCGATCATGAAATAGGATGAAAATTGCAACTGGTAGAGCGCCGACTAGAAAGAAGCAAAGTGCTGCGATGTCAGCCATCTTTGGTCACATTTCCTAAGCGAGCGTGGGTGACGTTCTTCCTTTGGCCTGCCTAATCATGGCTGTAACAACAGCGTGGATATTTGCCAGAAGCCAGATCTATAATGTCTGTGATGGTCGTAGCCGGGCGCTGCTGACTTGATGCTGTGGGAAAAGAATCCATAGAATTCCCTTGGCTTGCTTGCGTAGAAGAATCAATGTCACCTTGTGGTGTGTTTACAGTTGAGCATCCATAAAGTCCTGCGGTGCTGCAGGTTGCATCTCTGCGGTCGTGTTTAATGATTCGGACCAACCTCTGTCTTTCTTATGATAAAACTCCCTGGTCTTTGTTCCCCTGAAAAACAGAAACATTCCTCCGAGCATGGCCTCGCTGCATGAGTCAAGTTCAACCGAAGGTCGCTTTCTACTTTTCCACTCAATATTTGGGTCAACTTTCTTTTCCAAGCGGGGATATTGCAGCCGAAATCTCCTTTCCTTATTTGGTGTTTGGACTTTTTGCAACCTGTCAGAGGGTGGCGATGTGACTCAAATGTCCCCCCGTGTAACATTTCACACCCGAGTCGGGCCTTTACGACTTGCAATAAAGGGCATATTTCATAATCAAATGCGTGCGTACGCTCCCGCTGTCCAACTGCCCGCCCGCGGCTGACAAATAAAAGACAAAAGAGCTTTATAAATAAACTCCACTTGAATGTAAATCACTTTAGCCCAAGTGGCTCGAGTACTTTTTGTTCTGCTTGAGACGCCGCCGTTTGATGCGGGCCATTAAGACGAGCCGCATTTGATGTTATTACGCTTCTCATTTCCTCTGGGCGCAGAGTCCTGCAGCAGCGCAGACGTGATTAAGTTTAAAATTAGATTAATACGCCATTTGTACACAGATTGTCATTTTTATGGCGGCGTTACTTACACCACAGCAACGTGGAATGTTTATTCCTTCCAAAGCGTTCCCGGTTATGCTCAGTAAGGAGTATTGGGGCCACATTGAAAAAAATCACAGTAATCTGAGATTTTGAGAGTAAAAAAGTCATAAATTTACAGGAAAAAGGCGTACGTAAAGTGGTAATATTAGGTGTGATGGTGTCATATGTATCACAAACAGATTAGCATAGCGAGCTAGCCCTTCTCACTTCTCACTTTTCACCTCCACATGCCCAAGGCCAACGGTAACATAAGTTCCCCCACCCCCAACGCTCTCTCAGGCAATGCCTGTAACATAAAGTTAGCATTTTATTTTCATGATAAAAACTTTAATCTCATGATATTACGAGTTTTTGTGGCAATAAAGTTGTACATTTAAGACTTTATTCTCTAAAAATTTTAACAGTCCGTCGTCTTCGGCATTGCTTGCGACAGCTCTGAGAAGGGAGGAACTTATGTGACCGCTGGCATTGTGCAAAGGTATTTTTACAACTTTATTCACACATTTATTTGGAAATTTCTGAGGAAAAAAAGTTGTACATTTCCAAGAATAAAGTTGTAAATTTACTTAAAAAATAACTTTTTTGTCCTAAATTGAAAACTTAATTCTCGTACATTTACGAGAAAAAAGTTCAAAATTTCCAAGAATAAAGTCATTTATTTAAAAAAAAAAATCGTAAAATTAAAACTTTACTCTGGTAAATTTACGACTTTATTCTTGTAAATTTACGATTTGTTTTTCTCTTAAATTTTCGAGAATAAAGTCGTACATTTAGGAGAAAAACAGTTGAAAATTTACAGCTTTATTCTCGTAAATCTACGACTTTATTCTTGGACATTTAAGAGGAAAAAAAGTAGCAAATTTATGACAAAAAAACTTTTTTTCTCCTAAATTTACAAATTTATTCTCGTAAACATTTTAAGGCTGAAATTTATGAGAAAAAAAGTTGTAAATTTAGTTGGAAAAAAAAACATTTTTCCTCTTAAATTTGTACATTTCCAAGAATAAAGTTGTAAAAAAAAGAAATACTTTTTTTCTGTACATTTTGTTTTTGAAAATTTCCCCAAAACTTTTTTCTCCTAAATTTACAAATTTATTCTCATAAATGTATGACTTTATTCTCAGAAATGTACAAGAATCGACATTGTGGGTTTTGTTGGGGAGAAAATGGTTAGCAAGCCACTCACACAGTTAGCTAGTTTGCTAGCAATGACCACAACAGGAGATGGCACAAAGGAGATTGATTGACAGTGGTCTACAGCCAATCAGGAGGCAGAAGGCAATGGGCGGTGCAGACAGAAGAGAGAGAGACACAGTCATAAAGCACAGAAGTACAACACTCAACTTCCCGCAATGCAATTCTTCTTAAAGGGCCAGGCTCGGCTTGTGACAGCGTTCATACACGGTAAAAGAAAATGTTAAAAAGCACTCAAATAAATCAGTGAAACAGAAAGGCGAATGCCAAATGTAAATGGCGATGGCGCGAGGGAACGCTGTATTCAGATATCACGTTGGCTTGTCGTCAAAGCTCACTTCTGGTCACGTGACGGCAACGGGTCTGTGACGTCATCGTTTCTGTAAAACAGCGGATCGGCCGTCTACAAGCTGGCGTTTTCAGGATTTCCCACTCTGGAAGCCGTTTGCAAAAAATCCCATTTCAGGTCACCCTGAGCGCCGTTTCCGTGTGGATGAAAGATGAAACCGTGAAATACTTTGTCCTTTTGACCTGAAAACCTTCCGGCGTGGATAGCCCCTAAAACTTGAGGACCACACTTTGGCCACGTTCACGCTGCAGGTAATGTCTGCTATGTGACCTTTGCATGGTTTCTTCTGAATCTCCTACACTGAATCATTTGGTTAAGAAAACGCGCACACTGCAGTGATCTTCACTAAATGCGTGTGACGTCGCACTTTTGCGCATGAGTGCATCCCGGGCGCTTTGCGTTCACACTAACAGGTTGCATTTTTTCAGCAAAGCCAACAAGCGTTGGAACGTAGCCGTTGGTGACGTTGGGTGAGGATCTCGTGCACGCCATGATGTAACTCTTCCATGATGTGCCATGATGGCACTTTGGACAAGGTGCCGATGCTAAACATAACCACCGACTCGGTGTAATGTGAGTCGTTTGGATCTCTATGTTCCACAGATGATGCATAGAATGTTCTCATCGGGGGCTGCATTAGCTCACAGATGGATTGAAAAAGTGTGAATAGATGGGGGGGGCGGAGGGGCTCATGTGAGTCACACTTATGCTCTATTTCTTATTTAGCACAAGACTTTTAAGAGGGTGTTTTTGGACCAGGTGTCATGAAAGCACCAGAGGGGATAATGGAGTCTGGGAGCGTCACCATTGTTGTAGTGTGACGGGGGGGCCTGCAGGAAGCCTAGTGAATACTATTTACTCCACCTGCTAGAAGAAGCACAAACAGCGCAGAGAAAGAAAGCGAAAGGCTTGACGAGACAAACACGTTGATGACAAAGAAGAGACGCAGGTGGGCAGAAAAGAAGGCGGGAAAGCAGGCTGGCAACGTAAGAAAAACATCCTGGGAGAACCAGCAAAGAAGAACACGTGCAAGAGAGCACTCGTGAATAGGATTTCTTGTGGTTGTCTATTTGCAGTACTTTCACGTGTTGGCTTCATGACTGTACATGTTTCTTTGTACGCACGTCAAAGATGGACGTTTGTCACAACATGCACCCCCGCTGACAAACACACCACATGGTGGCGCTCTTATCAAACCCCCATATGTCACATTGACATGAAATTACTCACTTAGGATTACAGTCGTCCCTCGTTCCTGCACTGAGACGGACATGCCGTGGCCGAGACGGACATGCCATCTGCGCAATGTGGTGTAAACAAAGAATAACAGGAGTGTAAAAGTGACTATAGGGGTGTTATTTCTTGTCTCGAGGGCTCTAATCATGTTAAAACTCGTATTTAGAAAGTGATAAACAGATTTTTTATGCTCTAACTACCAAAATATTCCGTTATATATATATTATAAATATTCCAGAACCAGTTCACCGCCATCAACGAGGGCTGACTGTATTTATTTTTTTACTGAAACCTCTTTAGTTGATTTGTTGTAAATGCATGTTCCCTTCATGGAGCCAGCACACGGTTCTTCCAGAGGGGAAAGGAAAGGAATAGGAGCATGTCGAGCTGGGTTTTGGTTGTAGTTGAGGGTTTGAAGGAATGGCTGATGTGCAAACGGTACACAATACAGAAAAGTACAAACCCTGGGCTGCTGTATGGACATTTTGTTGAAGTTCACATATAAAACTTGCATTGAAAACAATTATTAGCACATATTGTTTCATCAACGTGCTTGCCTTGCAGATGTCGCATTGACGAGGAGGTGACCCACAAGGCGTGGCTGAACCGCTCCAACATCCTGTTCACGGGCACGGACAAGTGGTCGCTGGACAAGCGGGTGACGCTGGTGAACAGCAACAGCAGCGACTTCTCCATCCACATTGAGAAGGTGCAAGTGAGCGACGAGGGCCCGTACACGTGCACCTTCCAGGCCAACAACAAGCCCCGCATCGCACACGTCTACCTCATTGTGCAAGGTCAGCGTGCGGTCCCGACTCAGCGCCGCGGCTTCCTCTCCATTGCCACATCTGCTAAATGACTTCATTGCGCTTCTTCATCGGCCACCTTTGAAGCTCGACGCGGCGGAAGCAATCGGAATGCTTTATGGTCGCTTCAATGAGGCTTTTCTGTCAAATTCATCACCAGCGGCCAAGGATGGTGTTTTAGCGTGTCAGGTTAACGTGTACGGTCACATGACGTGCAACAGTAAATCACAGCGCACGTGGCAGCTGACAAGGTGATGCTGCATCTTCTGGCGGAGATGAGCGCCCGTCTTCACAGTCTGTCGACTTGTTTGCCTTGATTTTGGAAGTCAGACGGATTAGGCGACTGCATCTGCTCCCCGGCACACGAAATCGCTGGCAGACGGCAAATTGATCGCCGATTAGCAGCGAGAAGTGACAACCAGGCGCCAATATTAGCTGCTCATAAGCGGAGGCCTGTCTAGAGTCTGTTGGGGACCGGGGGCCAAAAATTCACAAGGGGGCCTCCCTTGCATAGCGCCGCTGCTGTAGAAGTTCAGAGTTTGTCAGCCAAAACTGGGCTGGGGCCCCGAGCTCCGAGCTTTTGCCTGTAAGGCAGGAAACAGCGTCAAACGTTGACAAAAGCGTGAATGTGGACGTGGTCTTACTTGGTGGTCACGAGAAGAACACGTCAGACCAGGACTTGATTGTTCGACATAGACGGGTTGGTGGCTTAAGTGGGACTGGCGTGAAGGATTTCCAATGGCGGATGCACTGCTCGGTACTTCCAGCAGTTATGAATCTGAAAAATGTTTCGTTTTCCAGCTGCCAGTCGGCGTGAAGCTGCCGACTGATGCGATTCTCGTCTAACGTCGCCTGCGGGGTCCAAAGCTTGGCACGCACGCAAACAAACCCGAGTCCTTCACCCTCGAGTCTTTGCAGGCGGCATCTGTGGCAGCTCCTGCAGACGTTGGAGAGAAACGGGATCCTCGCTGGACGCGATGAGCCGAGCTCATCAAAAACAACAATAATGGGCAATTTAAATTCAAGGGCCATCTCGTTATCAATTTAACTACAAGCCCAGCGCCCCCGCACTCGCTGGCTGTGGCGCTTAACGATGTTTGTCGCCGGATCAAGAGTATTGCAAAATGATCTCTTTAGCTTTGATTGGCTATGCACAGAAAAAACGCATCATCCACTTTGCAGCTCTTTCAAATACTTCCTGGCTGCACGGCGCCTCCTGCAGGAGCACGCCGCTTTCACTGCGTTGGAACGTGTTTGCACTTTTCTTTGCACATTTTTGACAAGCACACTGTAACTCTCGCTTATTTAATGATGTGTAGCGAAACCCCTACACGCCCACATCCTCCCCGGGGACAGAGCTGAAACAAGCAGGCTTTGCTACATGTCTTAAAATGCAACCTGGAGCTGTGCCAACTCTCCGCCAGTCAGCTGCAAGCGTGAGAGCTGTAAGTTTGATCGTGTAGGTTTCTTTTGGCAAATATGCTGTTCAAATGTAATGTTAGAACTTTAGCATCACGCAGCTATGCTAACTCCGGACTTTCATCAGAAAAAAAGTTTGTTTCTAACTTTTTGCGCTCTTTAGTAATCAGCAGTAGAACGTAGGTAAGTTTTAGGAAAATATCAGTTCCTGACTAAAACATTCAGTTTCACTTTGACACAAATATTTTTTGCTTTTGTGACGGCTCAAATATCTAAACGACTATACCAGGGGTCACCAACGTGGTGCCCACGGGCACCAGGTAGCCCCCCAGGACCACATGAGGCGCCCTCAAGCCTGCTTTTCATTCAGCTTTTCAGTTAATAATGTGAGAACACTAAAAAGAAATGCATCCTGAAATGCAAAATGTGAGTTGTGGACACCAGCACGTTGCTGATGTTCTGGTAAAACAAGCATATTTGATCTGTTTGGGTTGAAATAAGCTATAAAAATAAATGTTACAAAAATGAGTCGCTCTTGGCCATTTTCATTTTGTAAAAGCTGTGTAGTTGCGTCATCACCTCTTTTTGCCTCTTGTGCGAAAAAAGCATCAGACGTGCAAATACGTGAAAGCGTTAATATCAACTTCACTTTTTCCAATTTTTTGGGGGGTATTTTTAATTTTTCGAGTACTTCAAGGAATCTTAAATAATCCTTTGGTAATATTATGATTTTATTCCCTTAATATCACGACTTTATTCCCATATTAGAAGTTTTTCTCCGACCTCATTTTCCAAAAATGCCAAGTTTATTTTGTTTTTTGTTTCTTGCAGCACTCCGACTTTTAAACAAAATTAAAAATGTTTCTTTCATATTTTCAAATGACATTTTTCCCCACATGATAGTGTAAGGATGCCAGCCAGCGTACGTTGGTAGACCTCACGCCCTCCACCTTAAGAGCTGCGCCGAACACGTGGTTTTTGTTTTATTT
The DNA here is from genome assembly GCF_027744805.1 of Dunckerocampus dactyliophorus. Taxonomy (NCBI): domain Eukaryota; kingdom Metazoa; phylum Chordata; class Actinopteri; order Syngnathiformes; family Syngnathidae; genus Dunckerocampus; species Dunckerocampus dactyliophorus. The sequence continues at coordinate 437,739 of NC_072825.1, forward strand.
TTGTTGTTTTTAGTTTAGTTTTCTTGTTAAATTATATTTTTCTAAAATATCCACAAATTGCCCCAGGCAGCACCTTGGACACCCCTGCAATGGCGCGTCTTGGAGACACACCAAGGCTAACACACTTCCAATAGCTGAAGTGATTCACGATCCAGGGTGTCAGGTGTTACTTATTGTTGCTTTAAAGATGAATGGCTAATGAATGGTGGTGATGTTTTGTCTCAGTGCCGGCCAGGATCATCAACATCTCCACGGACGTGTCGGTGAACGAGGGCGACAACGTGAACCTCTTCTGTCTGGCCGTGGGCCGGCCCGAGCCCACCGTCACCTGGAAAGACCAGAAATGTACGTACCTTCTTCACCCTTATCTTCCCCACCGCCCCCTTCCCGCCCCGCTCCGTCTCCTGCTCGCTTTGTTGGCCTTGCGGCGTCACGTCGCTATCAGCATTCAGCTCATGTCGGACTCTTTATCCATTCCTGTGTCATCATCCTTAAAGCCAGCAGCTTAGCCTTTCCTCCTCATCCTCCTCATCCTCAATTCTCACCGCTGTGTGTTAGCCGTGTCCCGGTGTTTTGTCCCAAATAACCACTCATTATAGGTAATTATCCCCAGTGCGCCACCCCGTAATCATCAGCATCTGTCTTCATCTGCCCCGTCAGGCGGCGCCGCGATGCCAGCTGACGCTAACTGCCACTTTTTGGCCTTAAAGGCTTGATTTGGAACTGAAGTGAGTGAGTGTCGTTGGCATTTGGGGTGGTCCGTGCTAAACGATATCGACAAAACATCTTCGCTTTGCAGTCCTCCTCAGTTTACATCCTGTTTAAATATTTTTATTGAGAGCCTTGTGTTTTCTTTAGGGGTGCCAATATGAGGGATTTATGACATCATACCTATAAATCCAATAAAATTAAAAATAAACGATGATTTAAAACAACTCTCTGTGATGCTCACCTGTACTGTGCGGGTGAGCAAATCAAGCACTCCTTTTTTTCTTCTGCCTGTGACGTTAACGGCCTGACGTGACTGGAATACATTCACTTTAAGAGGACGGACGTTGTACCAAATTCTCCACCATGACGGGAAAAAACCCCAGAAAAAACCTCATCAGCCTGAAACGCCAGCGCCGCGGCGTTTGGAAAGTGCAAAAGGTTTGCCAGAGACCTCCGTGGCGTCACTCCAGCTGCTCAGAGCGTGTGCCCGAATACAGTGCACCTTGCTGGCTCCCTCCCCTCTGAAGGTGTGTTCACACGTCATGTTAGCTTAGCATGGCTGAAGATGAGAATGGATCTAAATAGCATGAGCACCGCCACAGACCAGCAAAACATACGTTCATGACAGCCATGTCACTGATCTTATTTACGATGTATTGTGTAAAACATCAAATGAAAAGCACTAAATGAATACACAGCCAGCCTCCAGCAGTACCAGCCTGGACACATTAGCATTCCCACGTAGTATCAGCATTTGGGAGCAAATATGAGGTGAAAGAAAAAGAATAGTAGTCTATCTGTGCAGCGTGGGAGAAATTTAGATGGTGCGTTCAAGGACCGGCCAACAGAGTGGGACAAGTCGCCACTCGCAACAAACAACTTCAACATGCAAAAAGGATGGGATTCTTTTCTGAGTAAATAATGATACATATTTCCAAAATGTATATCCATTTACATCAAATTTGGTGTAGTTAGTTCAAACTTATTTTCGTTTTTTTAAGTGTTTTTTTTCCATCATTGCACTGACTGTGAACATTTCCTACGGCTCGGTGGTGGGGGACCCCTGCCTTCCACGTGCTTGGGGTATGATGTGCTCTTTTACACAATCTTTATTCTCCAACGTAAGATTCATGTCTACATCAGCAAATGGAACCGTTGAATCGTTTGTGCACTGTATCGATCATTTTTGAATAGTATCTTAACTTGTGCGTTGAATCGTCTCCCGTTTACCATATTTAGAAGATTTTTGCAAAAATATCAGAATAGAAAAATAAGCAACACATTGCAGCCAAGCAGCTTTAGCAAAGTAGCGTCTCTCCATCAAGTGAAGTTAGCTACATTATGTGCACGCCTCGTACCATGAAGCTTTTTTCAACCTGATGTAGCCCAGCGAGGATTATTTGCTTTAACTTGTCCAACATTTGATCAAGTCGGATAATTACCTCTTTGCCTCAAAGTGGAAAAAAGTTTTGGTCAAAGCCTGTAATTCCATGCCTGCTGTGAGTGGGTGAGATGCGGGGTGCAGCGTAGATCACCATCACGAGCAGCAGCAGCAGTGAAGAGGTTAGCGTGTAACGCTCAACGCCGTGTTGTTGTACTCTTTGGGCAGGAGATGCACAGCAAACTCTCCTTTGTGGCCCGCTGCACTCGGACTGCTCATCCTGGATGCTGCAGAGGAAGTTCCTGTGCAACACAGCAATACAACCTACAGGAAGTAGCAATCAAGCAATACATTACATTCATAATGGAATGATTTTCTAGCCGTATAAGCTTCACTTTCCTAAAAGACTGTTTGCAATGTTATTGATTGGCTGAAATGTACGTTACTATACTAGCCAAACAACAGTAAGGGGTTTAGAACATGGATTTGTTTTAATAATGCTGTCAGCTGACTTTCATTCATTTCATTTCAATCCCGTCTTTTGTGATAACACGCGCATGAACCACACAGGTTGGTTGCATAACTCATCAACTGTTGCACGCAGCCTTTAGATTTGGAAATATTTGTCTTCTAATATTTTAAGTCTTTTTTTTTATTTTAATAACAAAAATGAAGTTATTTTGGGGGAGGGATTCAAAGAAAAAACTCCAAGGTGAACAAATGAAACGATAAAATGGATTGTCTAATCGATTATTTACTTCGTTTTTTAAGAAAAATCATTTGTGAATTGTTTTTTGTCAAGCTAAACAAAATAATTGTATTATTATTTTTATTTTGTAGTTAATAATTACTTTTTTTTTATTCCAAAAATACCAGGCTCTCTTTGGAGATGCTCTCCATGCTTTCCATTACACAGCCATGACGTGCTAACGCTACGTAGCATGTGTGCATGTTCTGCTCACACACATTACAAAGCAGCGAACATTTGTCCTCACTTGCAGGCCGACAGCGTTCCTCCTTTGTCAGCAATAATCCCCCCCCCACCTCACCAGCAGCCTCCTCCCCCTCCTGGGCTCCGGATAGCGTCCGCATTGCTATTCCAGGAGCAGCCCAGCCATCAGTTTGCTGTGACACGAGCCGCTGGAGGGAAGAGAAGGGAGGACAAGCCCAAAGGGACAGCAAGAAACTAGCAGCCTTCAGTCCCTATTAATCATTGCTTCATTGAGAAAAGCAGTGCGTCTCGTTTTCTGTCGTGTTGCTCGAATGAAGATGCTGCTCTGATGTTCAGGTGGTCATCAGCTTCATCTTCACCCACACGGAGATCCTATCTACTGCCATCCATCAGCTGACCTTGTGGGCCTCATTTTATTAAACACATCAGAGGCTTTTCACTTGACATCCTATGTGTTCCAGCGCTCCCCAGAATAAATGAAGCGATCCGTCTGTGATACCATCGTGGCTGCAGCTGATGAACGCTTTGAGTGAGGGGCTGACATGGATTCAAATCTGGATTTCTGGTACTACTACTAGGGGCTTTCTAACGCATGGTATCAGAGGTGAGATAGCTAGACACCGTACTCTTTGGAGTTATCACAAACGGCGTCAGAAGTGGGATGGCTGGCCATGGTAGTACTTTTCTTATGGGTTTGTCACAAATGGTGTCGGAAGTGGGATGGTTAGCCATCATGGCAGAACTCCTTGAAGCTGTGTTACAACTGGTGTCAGAAGTGGGATGTTTGACCACCTTGGAGATACTACATCTTGGAGTTTTTCTAGAGATGGTGTCAGAAGTCAGATGGTTACCATCATGGCAGAAGTACTCCTTCGAGCTGGGGTACAACTTGTGTCAGAAGTGGGTTACTTGGCCACCTTGGCTAAATGGCTTCTTGGAGTTCTTGTATCAGAACTGGGATGGTTACTACATCCTCGTATTCTGTTACAAATGGTGTCATAAGCGGGGTTGGTTAGACACAATGGTGACACGAATCCTCTGAGTTCTCTAACAAATGGCGGGACTGCTTCTTGGAGTTGTCCTACAAACTGTCAAAAGTGGGATGGTTAGCCATCATGTAGTTGCATACTTGTGATTGCGTTTGAACTGGTGTTAGAAGTGGGATAGTTGGCTGCTTTGCCAGTACGACTACTTGTTCTACAAATGGTGTCACAAGTGTTGTATTTACTACTTTTTAGAATTTGCTTACAAATGATAGTGGGTTGGCCACCATGGCGGAACTAGTCTTCAGAGTTCTGTTACAGTGTCAGAAGTGGGATGGTTGGCAACCATGGTGATACTCCTCATTGGAGTTACTATAAATGGTGTTTGAAATTGTATGGCTGGTCATAGTGGTTCTTTTTGTATGGGCTTTGTTGCAAAGGGTGTCAGAAGTGGGATCGTTAGCCCTTGCATTGGAAGACTCCACAGGTGGTGACCCCTGTGTGATTGGAATGAGGCACCCATGTGGGGCTAACAACGGGGTTTGGTGGGCTTCTTCCACATCAAACCCTTCCAAGCAGGTCTTTATGGATTTATTCAACTCAGGAACAGAAAAGGACCTTCCCCAAACTGTTGCCATACATAAGATGAAGCTATAAGAGTAAACGAGTGCTAAGGAATCTTGTCCAACACCAGATGAAATGAAGACTTTATTTGTATTAATTGAATAATTGAAATGAAAGTATGAAATAAATGAAAGTATGCCTATACAAAGTAGTGTACAGTACGTGCTGTCAACATTGTATACAGTAAATCCTTCCCCTTGCTGGCAGCATGGGGCGCTCTTGTTTGCCTCCAGTGATGTCACACGGGTGCCTGCATCGATGTGGCGCATGCAGCCAGTGAGCGGCGTTGCAGCAGGCCTCTATCAGCCGCTGGCAGCCTTCCGGTCTGTTTGCGGCGCGGCAGCTGCGAATAATCGTCTCCAGCTCAGTAGCCGCACTAATAATCCTCCAGCATAATCTCCAATTAGAGCCGGCGTGCTAATCTCTGACAGGAATTATGGTGGCGTTTAGCGTCAAGCGTTTTTGTACGCATTTTTTGCAAGAAAGCTGGCGTGAAAGGAGGTGAAGTTGCGCTGATAGACAGTGGACGTGTGAGCATCAATTCAAGTGCGGGATTTCCTTGTCAGCAAGCGAGATGATGTATCATGTCTTGTTCCACAGCCTGCCCCCACGTAATGGGCTGGGGGGGTTCAGCGGGAGGCATGTGAGGGAAGCCCGAAGTTGCAGGATTTGTAATCTCGATCTCATTTTTATTCCCTCTCTGGCCCATCTCTCGCTCAGTCCAATAAAACCTCTCAGCATCCATCCCATCGCATGAACAAGCAATAACTCCCAACCCCCCCGCCCGGGCCCCCTCCATCTCGGAGGACATTCCATGGCTGTTTGTCGCCCAAGGAAAGGCGGCAAACATGCGAGACTGACTTCATTTGGTTGCGGCGTGGCTCCTTGTCGACATCAAATACTCTTCTCTCCACGTAATGTGATGAACAAGCTGTCACCACCTGCTGACTGCACGGCTCGCTCGCTAGCATAATTACACACTTTGCCCACCTCCCCTCCTTTAAAAAGATCTTTTCACTTTGCATTTTTGCACAAATTCATTCAAGTGCTGAAAAGCTGCAATGGTTGGTTCCACAATATTATGTTGTCACACACGTGTAAAAAGGGGGCAATACTGTATGATACTTCGATAATGGTGTTGGTAACGGTATTGGTAATGCTAATGCTAATGCTAATGCTCATGGTAAAGGTAATTGTAATGGTATTGGTCATGGTAATCATATTGGTCATGGTGTAGGTAATGGTAATGGTGTAGGTAATGGTATTTGTATTGTTTTTATTTGTATTTGTATTTGTACTTTATTTATCCCACAGCGGGGAAATTCACTTGTTACAGCAGGAAGCAAGATACGCAAGTAAAGAATACATAGTGACACATGGTTCAAGTGGTGCAGGTGTTGTAGAGCCTGACAGCGGTCGGTATGAAGGACCTGCGGAACCTCTCCTTCTTACACCGTGGGTGTAACAGTCTGCTGCTGAAGGAGCTGCTAAGGGAACCCACAGTGTCATGTAGCAGGTGAGAGGTGTTGTCCATGATGGATTGATCATGATACTGGAAATGTTAATGGCAATTGTATTGGTAATGGTAAATGTGTTGGTAATGGTATTTGTATTGGTATTGGTAATGTAATGGTGTTGGTAATGGTATTTGTATTTGTATTGGTATTCGGATTGGTATTGGTAATGTAATGGTATTGGTAATGGTACTGGTATTTATAATGGTAATGGTATTGGTAATGGTATTGGTATTGGTAATGGTGTTGCTATTGTTAATGTTATTGTATTAGTATTGGTAATGTTATTTGTATTGGTATTGGTAATGTAATGGTGTTGGTAATGGTATTTGTATTTGTATTGGTATTCAGATTGGTATTGGTAATGTAATTGTATTGGTAATGGTACCGGTATTTATAATGGTAATGTATTGGTAATGGTATTGGTATTGGTAATGGTGTTGCTATTGTTAATGTTATTGTATTAGTATTGGTAATGGTATTGGTATTGGTAATGTCATTGTATTAGTATTGGTAATGGTATTGGTATTGGTATTTATAATGGTAATGTAATGGCATTGGTATTGGTAATAGTCTTGGTACTGGTAATGTTATTGTATTGGTATTTATAATGGTAATGTATATAATGGTATTAGTAATGGCAATGGTGTTGCTATTGGTAATGTTATTGTATTAGTATTGGTAATGGTATCTTTATTGGTAATGTTATTGTATTAGTATTGGTAATGGTAATGGTATTGGTAATGTTATTGTATTAGTATTGGTAATGATAATGGTATTGGTATTTTTAATGTTATTGTAGTAGTATTGGAAATGTTATTGTATTAGTGTTGGTAATGGTATTGTATTGGTAATGTTATTGTATTAGTATTGGTAATGGTATTGGTATTGGTGATGGTGTTGCTATTGGTAATGTTATTGTATTAGTATTGGTAATGGTATCTGTATTGGTAATGTTATTGTATCAGTATTGGTAATGGTAATGGTATTGGTAATGGTATTGGTATTTGTAATGGTAATGTAATGGTATTGGTAATGGTATTGGTATTTGTGATGGTGTTGCTGTTGGTGATGTTATTGTACTAGTATTGGTAATGATATTGGTTTTGCTAATGTTATTGTACTAGTGTTGGTAATGGTATTGTATTGGTAATGTTATTGTATTAGTATTGGTAATGGTATTGGTATTGGTGATGGTGTTGCTATTGGTAATGTTATTGTATTAGTATTGGTAATGGTATCTGTATTGGTAATGTTATTGTATTAGTATTGGTAATGGTAATGGTATTGGTAATGTTATTGTATTAGTATTGGTAATGGTAATGGTATTGGTATTTGTAATGTTATTATATTAGTATTGGTAATGTTAATGGTAATGGTGATGGTATTGGTAATGTTATTGTTCAAGATTCAAGATTCAAGAGTAAAGGGTAAAACAGCAGTTCTACTATGCAATGAAAATCTTCTTCTTCTGTTCATTCTCCCAAAAAAAGAAAGAAAACACAAGAAAGAATAAGAACATAAGAAACATAAACATATATACCAATACATTAAGCAACAACAACAGAAGAGACGATTGTATTAGTATTGGTAATGGTATTGGTAATGGTAATGGTATTGGTATTTGTAATGTTATTGTATTAGTATTGGTAATGGTATTGGTAATGGTATTGGTAATGGTGTTGCTATTGTTAATGTTATTGTATTAGTATTGGTAATGGTATTGGTATTGGTAATGTAATGGTATTTGTAATGGTACTGGTATTTATAATGGTAATGTATTGGTAATGGTATTGGTATTGGTAATGGTGTTGCTATTGTATTGTGTAAAGAAAGCATAGTGTAACATTGTTAATGTTATTGTATTAGTATTGGTAATGGTATTGGTAATGGTATTGGTAATGGTGATGGCAGTGCTGGCTTCCAGGGGTTTTGTCTCCATTGTGGAATATTTGATCAGTGGTACACGTCCATCAGAACGGAATCTGACCAGGTTCAAATAAGATGATATGATATCGGATTGGATGAGATCACGTCCAATCAGAGTAGATGATAGCACAACCTAAACCTGACCTTGTCCTCTGACCTTTCACCACGTAGACGGTCTGGTGAGCGAGGGCGAGTTCCTGGACATCACGCAGATCAAGAGGCAGCAGGCTGAGGACTACGAGTGCATCACCCACAACGGTGTCGCTCCACCCGACCAGCGCAAGGTCAAGGTCACGGTCAACTGTGAGTACACTTCAGTGAGGCCGACCCACGGCTGCATCAAAGTCACATGACCATAAGCTCCACTGGTTGTCTCCTCCAGACCCCCCCATGATCACCGACATGAAGAACCTGCCAGCCCATTTGGGAAAGACGGCCATCTTGCGCTGCGAGGCCATGGCGGTCCCGCCAGCCTCCTTCGAGTGGTACCGAGACGACCACAGGTGAGAGATGTAGCGTATTCATCCGAATATAAGACGTCCTTCAACACAAGACCACCACCACAGACAGAAAAATACAATTTCATGTTTTTTTGTCAGTGTTTCTGTGTTGCGGATGCTTCTCTGTCTAGGTCAGTGGTGTGTGTGTGAGTGATTAAATACCGTCTTATGTTCAAGTCAGTGTGGTAGTTAATTGCTAACGCTAATGCTGATTGCTGCACTTGAATTGCTATTTCAAAATTGACTTAAGCTGTCTGCAGGATGCAAGAAAGTAAGGACGTATCGGAGTCAAAGATCAAGGTTTCAGAGCCGTGCTTTGGACCCGAATGCAATCATTTCCACACTAATGATGACAGAAGTTCTTCCTAATGTGGTGAAACAATGAGGCGATTAGGACATTTTGTGTGCAAACGCTGCAAGGTCATGGTGCCAACAGTCGCTTTTTTGTCCATTTATTCTGTTAAATTCAAGCTTCATGAACTTTCAGTGAGAGGTACTCCATAAAACGACCTTGCTGAAAGACTTTGTCCATGTCAAGTAGCCGCACATACTCAGTCCTTGCATTTTAGTTTTTTTTTTAGACGGTCCCTGAGAGCTCCGAGGGGTCAGTGATTTAGCATCTGGCTAAGGGAGTCACAAAAGTACTTTGATGAAGCTTCTGCTAGCCAAACACTCCATAATGCGGCAAAATTGGCCCCAGCAGGGGTGTCTGTTATTTATAGTCTACTTAGCCAAAAAAACACACATTATGCCTTTTTAGCCATTATGGCACACTTCATTTGATGCATAGACGGTCATGCGCACGCCCATTTCAGCATACTTGGAGGTTGGATAGCATTCTGTAAACAGACGACAGTTAGGACTGACCTCATAGGAGCACAACCTGGAGTTGCTTTTGTTTCTCCTCCCCTCGCCTCCTGGTCATCAGGCTAGCACTACAATTGCGCTTCCGTCTGTTGTGGTTCCACCTCCCTCTTCCTCTAAAGTGGCTCGCGGTGGCACACGGCTCGGGCATCAGCATCATATGTGTGAACTTGCCATCATGCGGTATCGTATGTACACGTATGTATGTTGTGCGGGTGTGATGTGACGTTGCATGTTGCTTTTCTTCCCGCATTTGGCCGCCACCCAGGCCCGTAGAGAGCGACAACACCCTGAAGATCAAGAACGAGAAGACGCGCTCACTGCTGCTGTTCTCCAACGTGACGGAGAAACACTTTGGCAACTACACCTGCTTCGCCACCAACCGTCTGGGGGCCTCCAACGCCAGCATGTTGCTCTTCCGTAAGTCCTTCACAACTTCGTCTTCCTCGTCTCACTTTCCCTGTCCTCGATCTCTCCTCATCTGCCGCCCCATTAAAGCACTGCTCGCCTCCATTACCACCTTTCCACACTCCCCCCCAGCCCACTCTCACTCATTAGTGGCCCACAAGTTGTCATTTCTCCCAATTCCCATTAACCGTCCCCAATGAGCGTCTCCCTGCCCCTCCATTTCCCCGTCACCCTCCCCCAACTCCTCGGTGCATTTGGTTGGCATTGTCATCTTCATCATCCCCCGCCCTCCACCCCCTTTTCTTTTTGGTCTTTCATTCCTTTGCCCATTACCCAGCCAGCCTCCCTTCAATGACTCACTCCCCCATCAGACCCATACATCTTCCTGCTCCCGTTTCTCCACCGCTGCTGCCATTTCTGTCAGCCTATCTCTCCATCATCTGGCCGGCCGCCTTCTAATCTGCGCTCGCCATCGTGAGAGCGCCACAAGCCTCCCTAATTCTCAGACATAGCAACACAAAACACGCGCCACCTTTGTGGCGTTTGGAAACCTTGTCCTTCCTTCGCCATCGCATCCTTCACAGCCTTTTTGTCATCCTGCCTTTACAAACGCGCCACATGTTGGCATCCGCACGAGCTCATTGCAAGACATCACCGGCAGCCTGGTATCGCTGACCATGTGACATCAGTAGCAGCCTGGTATCGCTGACCATGTGACACCACCGGCAGCCTGGTATCGCTGACCATGTGACAGTAGCAGCCTGGTATCACCAATGTGTCTCATGTTGTCCTTCCAAGTGTGCTGCCCAGAGGCAAAGGCTTCCACTGAAGAACCATCCTTGGATGTTGTGATTTGTTAGGAGAACTCCACCCTTGCTTGTTGGATTCTTGCAAACGTCCAATGGCGTCTTGATGGACGTTTGGGATGATGAAGGCAGTGCTGGATCATGGCGATGATGATAATGATAATGATAACGGTGCACATACTAAATAACTAGTCATACCAACCTGACTGTGAGCTGTATACATTTGTGTTGATATCATGTTTGTGTGTTGATACTACATCGATACCGCTACATAAGCTGTACATTGACTACTCTAAAGTATATCTGGGGGAGGGGGTTTCTTCAGACAGTGCATCATGACAGAGTGAAAGACGAAACATTGTATGTTGTGTTGGGTGTCCATGCAGGACCGGGGGCCATCCAGGGTCGGGCGGCGGGTCTTCAAGCGGGACTGAGCGTTGCCGTCGGCGTTTGGATCTCCCTGTCCTGTGCCCTGCCGCTGAAGGCGTAAAGATCAACTCCTCCCCTCCATGGAAGTTGTCCTCGAGCGTACCCTCGCACCTCCTTCCGAAGCCCCCCCTTACCCACTCCCGCCCTCCTTCCCTCCCTCCCCTGCCTGATGAAAGGAAGAAGGAAATTGAATTCTTTAATTACGAACCCATCACTGTGAACAAAAAGAATATGCATCGAGTCATTGCATCAAACTGGAGACCACAGCCCCGCCCCCCTCCCTCATACACTCAAACATAGCCCCTCAATCCAACCTGGAGGTCTCCATCTTCCCCCGGCCCCCTCCTTTCTCATAACATCTCTCTTTGTCGCCCCCTGCTGGAGTGAGCATGTGCGTCCATGGTTGTTATCTTTCTCTGGACCCCCCCAATGAGGGAAGTCAACAAAACCCAGCCTGATCGTGTACCTTAACACCTACACAGTACACAATATACTGCATACACTACTACACAGTATACAGTATGTACTCATGACTACTACAGTTTGCCTTATGGAGAGGAATCATAAAGAATATAGTTCAGTGGCTTTGTCATGTGACCTGTTTAAAGCTACACACACACATACACTACATGTACATGCAGTACATATACAGTACATGCAGTACATATACATACACTACATGTACATGCAGTACATATACAGTACATGCGGTACATTTACATACACTACATGTACATGCAGTACATATACAGTACATGCGGTACATATACATACACTACATGTACATGCAGTACATATACAGTACATGCGGTATATATACATACACTACATGTACATGCAGTACATAGTACATGCAGTACATATACATACACTACATATACATACACTACATGTACATGCAGTATATATACATGCAGTACATGTACATGGAGTACATGTACATAGAGTACATGTACATGCAGTACATGTACATAGAGTACATGTACATAGAGTACATGTACATGCAGTACATGTACATGCAGTACATGTACATACAGTACATGTACATGTAGTACATGTACATGCAGTACATGTACATAGAGTACATGTATGGTGTAGGTATGGCTTTTCCATTTCAGCAGTGCAACAGTGAACTTGCTGTCAATGATGTCAAAACGTGCACACACAAACAAAAAAAGTCAATGTGGGGGTGGAGCCCCCCCACCACTGCCACCCTGCCCCCACCCCAACGCCACCACCTTCACCACCCTGACCTATTTAGCCCGTCCTTATGCTCTGTCTCGTCACCCTACACATCACCCCCGCCGCCCCTTTCTCCCTCCCCAGTGTAAATAAATTCAGTAGGCGGGCCGCTATCGCCCTCACCCCCCCCCCCCCCCCCCCCCCCCCCCCCCCCCCCCCAACACACCCACACACTGCATCTTGTGAAGCAGCAGCAAGACGAGGACGTCTTGCGTTTCCAAGCTGCGGCGCGTTTTTCACGCTCTTTGTTGCTTGTCGATAGCATGTCAGCGATGTCCCTGTTGTGACTCCATACCCCCCAATCAGTGTCCGCTCCCCCCGCCCCCCCCACCAAACTGCACCACCCTTCCTTGCACTTGTGTCTGTTGGGCCCCGCCTTTACTTTGTTGGTGTTGCTACTACCGATGCTGATGATGTTAATACGTAATTCCATGTGAGAAGAAGAAAATAATAATCATTCAGGGGGTGGGGGGGATGAGTTGGGTAGGGTGGGGGTTATGGGTTCCGTTTTTATACTCTGAGACGTCTCTCACACACACACACACACACACACACTAAATAAGTGACAAAAAAGGTGTAAAGTTTTCCTATTTTGCCATGACGAGCTTTTTAAAAATAGGTTGGAAAGTCCAAAGGGACGATGATGATGATCATGATGATTTTTATTATTATTTTCATGATGATTCTTATGATTTGGATGATTATTCATTTGTAAAACTGCACCTTTGTGTGTCATCAACCCCACCCTCTCTACGGCGTCTGACCTTTAATGGGGTTGATGGGAGAAATAAAAGATGTAATGAAATAAGCATTGATGGGGGGGTGTACTGTATATATGTGTCCCGGGTGCAGATCAGTCCTGACCCCGGCAGGAGTGACGCGCCAGCGACGGGAGGACGCTCATGTGCTTGCCAGTTGAATGAATGTCTCGTGTCCCCTTCCCAGCAGCAATAAGCCCCCCTCCCCTAAGAAAAAGAAGCACTCCCCACCCCCGGTGAGGTTAAAGGCTGCGGTGTAACGTGTGGGAAGTGATGTCCAATAAGTCTGTGTTGTACTCAAATGCTGTCCATGATTGTGAAGACAAAACACACAGCGGCCGTTTGCATGCGTCTTGTTGCTACGATATTTCATGGAAAAACAAAACATTCCATTTGCTGCTTTGATTTGTGTGTTTTTTTTCAAGCACTCTTCCTGCTTGACCTTAGCGCACACGTCCGTGTCTGCGTGGCGTGTCCTTGATGAAGACAAAACACATGCTGTCATCTTTGTCAACGTGCCGGAGCACTGACAAAAGCACGTTCATGTTCGTCCTGTGCGTGGATTTTCAAAAAAGATGTCACATTTTGGGGGGTTTGTGGGTCAAGGGTCACGAATGGGATGTTTGTGGCGTCATAAGTTTATGGACAAGACCAGATGTTTCTGTCTCGGGATGAAGCTAACTCATCCTTTAGAGCAGAACGTGATGAAACCTTTATTAAAGTGTACATTTCCATGACTGGCACACAAACACAATAAAGCTGATTTCCAAGTGGAACAGGAAGTAGACCACCGCCTATTGTGTACCTTTACTCAAACCTTCCAGTTATCATCACATCTTTCCTTCTGTGGTGGCATCCATCGCTTTCCAGACACGGGAAGATCTTACTCTACCCACAGTCATGGGTTGGTCATGAACTGTTCAGGGACCAGTAATGGACCAATAATGGGTGCGTCATGGGCCAATCATGGTCCAGTCATAGGTCGGTCACGGTCCAGGTAATGGTCCAGTCACAGGTCGGTCATAGGTCAGTCATAGATCAGTCATGGTACAGTCTATGGTCGGTCATGGTGCAGACATTGGTCAGTCATGGTCCAGGTCATAGTCCAGTCATGGTCCAGTCATAGGTCAGTCATTTGTTGAGGGGTCACATGGCCTTGGTTTGACCTTGGAAGTTCTGTGCTTCAGTGTTTTTTTGTTGGGTTGCCGAGGGATGTCGTGTCGTCAACACGCGACACATCAGCGTGTCCCGCTTGGTGTGTAAATAAACAATCCGAGCGAGCGTCCTAATTAGACGAGTGTGGCGTATGCTGATGAGGAAGTGTTGATTAGCTGGTGCAGCTGAAGGTTACGACGTTGTGTTTACACCACGCTCCTTAATAAGGTCACGGGTCATGGCGTTACTGTGTGCCGTTTCTTGTCAGCTTCTGTGCGTGCGTGCGTGCGTGCGTGCGTGCGTGCGTGCGTGCGTGCGTGCGTGCGTGCGTGCGTGCGTGCGTGCGTGCATGAAGAGAGCTAGAAGTTCCTCTGTGAATGTTTCCATGGAGCTGTGACGTGATGACACAAAGCTTCAACGTGTTTGTCATGTGTGCGCACATGTGAGCGCTCACCTGGTGCCTGATCAATACCTCTGCTGGGATGGTTTTTGGAATACTGCAGCCCCCCCCCACCCCGTCCCCCAGGGAGCATAATTCATCAGGCCTGCTACAAGACTGCTCTCATTGCGCATTGATTCTTGCGTCGGTGCTCCAAAGTGCAGCTCAGATGCAGAAAATGATGAATTCATTTTGCAATTATTAAATTTGCAATTTTTTTTTTGTAAGTCTTTTTTGTAAAACCCTCAAGTATGTGTCGCTCCACTTTCCTCTGCCTGATGGAGTGTTGATTGATTTTCCTTCCTGGAACTTGTGCATGAGCATGAGTCCAAGCGTCATTGTTTATTTATGAGCGATCAGTGTAGCTCAAAATCCAAAATACTCTCATCTTTTCCAGCAGCCTGCGTCCCACACATTAGCCTAATTGTCCAATGTTTACCAAATAACTTCAGGCTCAGTCGTTCCTCACGGGCACAGTCAAAGTTACGAGTCTATTAAGGCGCTTCCATTACGGCCGCTAATGAGTGCATTAGGAAACGCTCAGCTAGATGCCACATAGATTACTATTACTTGCATACCTTGTAGTACTACTACTTAGGGCTGTGACAGTACGTGAGTTCCTGATCTGATTCTTTGGTACGGAACATCCAAAGGAAAAGAGGAGACGTGTGTGTTCATGTCCCACAAGTCATTTACTGATTTATTGTGGTCATGGTTACATTTATTTGGAACAGGCATGCAGTTTTCATTCAAATGCTTCATGTTACGATTCCACAAGTCCGAAAAGGAGCAGGAAGAAGCAGAGCTCATTTAATCCTGTCCTGTCTCCATTTCACATCAATTGCTGATACATTTGTTCACTTCCTGTATTCAACGTGGACTAATTCACCGTTCTTCCATACAATAAAGCCGTTGTCTGTCAACAATAACAACAACAACCTTTTCCCTTTCCCTTGTGCTTGTGTGGATCGATACCATCCTCCCATCCAATTGTCTGTGGTCTGGATACTAAAGGTTTCCGCTTTTCACGTCTTCCTGTCCTTCCGTCTTTGGTGTTGTACTGTGAATGTTGATGCATGGCTTCTTAATTCCAGTACTTCCTGCTCCTGCGACCCTCGTATTTCAAACCCTCAGGTTTGTTGAGGTAGTGGGGTGCTTTCCAGTATAGCCCAGATCAACAACAGAAAAAACAGACCTCTGAAGGATCAAAAGTGTCGATATGCTGAGTTGACAATCAACTTTAGAGCATGAAGGGTTGGTATCGTACGTACTTTAGAGCATGAAGGGTTGGTATCGTACAAACTTTAGAGCATGAAGGGTTGGTATCGTACAAACTTTAGAGCATGAAGGGTTGGTATCGTATGTACTTTAGAGCATGAAGGGTTGGTATCGTACAAACTTTAGAGCATGAAGGGTTGGTATCGTACGTACTTTAGAGCATGAAGGGTTGGTATCGTATGTACTTTAGAGCATGAAGGGTTGGTATCGTACAAACTTTAGAGCATGAAGGGTTGGTATCGTACGTACTTTAGAGCATGAAGGGTTGGTATCGTACGTACTTTAGAGCATGAAGGGTTGGTATCGTACAAGCTTTAGAGCATGAAGGGTTGGTATCGTACGTACTTTAGAGCATGAAGGGTTGATATCGTACGTACTTTAGAGCACGAAGGGTTGGTATCGTACGTACTTTAGAGCATGAAGGGTTGGTATCGTACGTACTTTAGAGCACGAAGGGTTGGTATCGTACGTACTTTAGAGCATGAAGGGTTGGTATCGTACATACTTTAGAGCATGAAGGCTTGGTATCGTACGTACTTTAGAGCATGAAGGGTTGGTATCGTACAAACTTTAGAGCATGAAGGGTTGGTATCGTACGTACTTTAGAGCATGAAGGGTTGGTATCGTACGTACTTTAGAGCATGAAGGGTTGGTATCGTACAAGCTTTAGAGCATGAAGGGTTGGTATCGTACGTACTTTAGAGCATGAAGGGTTGGTATCGTACGTACTTTAGAGCACGAAGGGTTGGTATCGTACGTACTTTAGAGCATGAAGGGTTGGTATCGTACGTACTTTAGAGCACGAAGGGTTGGTATCGTACGTACTTTAGAGCATGAAGGGTTGGTATCGTACATACTTTAGAGCATGAAGGCTTGGTATCGTACGTACTTTGGAGCATGAAGGGTTGGTATCGTACGTACTTTAGAGCATGAAGGGTTGGTATCGTACGTACTTTAGAGCACGAAGGCTTGGTATCGTACGTACTTTAGAGCATGAAGGGTTGGTATCGTACGTACTTTAGAGCATGAAGGGTTGGTATCGTACGTACTTTGGAGCATGAAGGGTTGGTATCGTACGTACTTTAGAGCATGAAGGGTTGGTATCGTACGTACTTTAGAGCATGAAGGGTTGGTATCGTACGTACTTTAGAGCACGAAGGGTTGGTATCGTACGTACTTTAGAGCATGAAGGGTTGGTATCGTACGTACTTTAGAGCATGAAGGGTTGGTATCGTACGTACTTTAGAGCATGAAGGGTGTATCTGAAGTAAAAACGTGTGTGTGGCGCACGTACGGAGTACGCTAGTGCCACATACAAAAAAGAACCTCTGCGGCCCAAAAACCAGCGCGTCACATGCGTGGTTTGCACGTAGACCAGCTGTAGGAGGGGCTGTGACCTGTGCTTCAGTGAGGGACAGGACGTTAGTACTACTCTGCTCCTTGAAACATGATGTCAGTACTACAGTACTTGCACGTGTCACGATGGCGTGGAAGTTGTTGTTTGTGAAAGCGAGGATGTTTGAGCATCCAGCTGGAGGGAAGATGTGAAGATGTGGAAGTGGTGCTTGGCGGCAAGGAGCCCTGCGGAATCCCATGCAGTCAAACAAGCCCAAGTAGGAGAGGATGAGCGCAGACGGCGTCTTGTCCCTTTCCCGTCTCTCCTAAGAGCATCCACACAAAGAAGTGGTGTCGCTGCCACCACGCCCCCCTCCCAAACCCCCATTAAGTCGCCCACCTCATCTCCGAGTGCCATTACTCGCCTTCTTGCCCACGCCTGGCATTTTCCTCATCAGTCAAGATGGGCCTGAGACACGAGGAGCCTTTTGGTCATGTGACTCAAACAGCAGCAGCCATGTTGCTTGTTTGTGCCAGTTAGGATGTTCACTAAAGAGGCCCAGCAATTCCATGCTATCAACTGGATCGGCCAATCACAGACCAGACGTGTGTGTGTGTGTGTGTGTGTGTGTGTGTGTGTGTGCGTGTGTAGGTGTTGTTGTTACAGTGTGAGGACATGAGTGTACTTTGTCCTTTTAGTCTTTTCTGCTGATGAGGGTCCTTTTTTCATTTTTTTTCCAAACTCCACAAAGTGAAGTTAAAGATGATATCAAGTGGGAGGGAGGGTGGAAAAAAAAGAATAAAAAAAGATTTTGATTTTATCAGAAGTCTTTCTTGTGTGTTTTTCTTGAAGACACAGTTGGGGGCATCACTTTGATGTCCTGCTGAGAGCCTTACTATCTGCTTCTTACTTCCTCTTATTTCCTTACTTCCTCTTATTTCCTTACTTCCTCTTATTTCCTTACTTCCTCTTATTTCCTCACTTCCTCTTATTTCCTCACTTCCTCTTATTTTCTTACTTCCTCTTATTTTCTTACTTCCTCCTATTTCCTTACTTCCTCTTATTTCCTTACTTCCTCTTATTTCCTCACTTCCTCTTATTTCCTTACTTCCTCTTATTTCCTTACTTCCTCTTATTTCCTCACTTCCTCTTATTTTCTTACTTCCTCTTATTTCCTTACTTCCTCTTATTTCCTTACTTCCTCTTATTTCCTCACTTCCTCTTATTTCCTTACTTCCTCTCATTTCCTTACTTCCTATTTCCTCACGTCCTCTTATTTCCTTACTTCCTCTCATTTCCTTACTTCCTCCTATTTCCTCACGTCCTCTTATTTCCTTACTTCCTCTCATTTCCTTACTTCCTATTTCCTCACTTCCTCTTATTTCCTTATTTCCTCTTATTTCCTCACTTCCTCTTATTTCCTTACTTCCTCCTATTTCCTCACTTCCTCTTATTTCCTCACTTCCTCTTATTTCCTTCCTCTTATTTCCTTACTTCCTCCTATTTCCTTACTTCCCCTTATTTCCTCACGTCCTCTTATTTCCTTACTTCCTCTCATTTCCTTACTTCCTCCTATTTCCTCACGTCCTCTTATTTCTTTACTTCCTCATACTTCCTTACTTCCTCATATTTCCTTACTTCCTCTTATTTCCTTACTTCCTCTTATTTCCTTACTTCCTCCTATTTCCTTCCTTCCTCTTATTTCCTTACTTCTCCTATTTCCTTACTTCCTCTTATTTCCTCACGTCCTCTTATTTCCTTACTTCCTCCTATTTCCTTACTTCCTCCTATTTCCTTACTTCCTCTTACTTCCCCTTATTTCCTTACTTCCTCTTATTTCCTTACTTCCTCCTATTTCCTTACTTCCTCTTATTTCCTTACTTCCTCTTATTTCCTTACTTCCTCCTATTTCCTTCCTTCCTCTTATTTCCTTACTTCTCCTATTTCCTTACTTCCTCTTATTTCCTCACGTCCTCTTATTTCCTTACTTCCTCCTATTTCCTTACTTCCTCCTATTTCCTTACTTCCTCTTACTTCCCCTTATTTCCTTACTTCCTCTTATTTCCTTACTTCCTCTTATTTCCTTACTTCCTCTTATTTCCTTACTTCCTCCTATTTCCTTACTTCCTCTTATTTCCTTACTTCCTCTTATTTCCTTACTTCCTCCTATTTCCTTACTTCCTCATATTTCCTTACTTCCTCTTATTTCCTCACTTCCTCTTATTTCCTTACTTCCTCTTATTTCCTTACTTCCTCTTACTTCCTCTTATTTCCTCACTTCCTCCTATTTCCTTACTTCCTCTTATTTCCTTACTTCCTCTTATTTTATACTTCCTCTTATTTTCTTACTTCCTCCTATTTCCTTACTTCCTCTTATTTCCTTACTTCCTCCTATTTCCTTACTTCCTCTTATTTCCTCACTTCCTCTTATTTCCTTACTTCCTCTTATTTCCTTACTTCCTCCTATTTCCTTACTTCCCCTTATTTCCTCACGTCCTCTTATTTCCTTACTTCCTCTCATTTCCTTACTTCCTCCTATTTCCTCACGTCCTCTTATTTCTTTACTTCCTCTTATTTCCTTACTTCCTCTTACTTCCCCTTATTTCCTTACTTCCTCTTATTTCCTTACTTCCTCTTATTTCCTCACTTCCTCTTATTTCCTTACTTCCTCATACTTCCTTACTTCCTCATATTTCCTTACTTCCTCCTATTTCCTCACGTCCTCTTATTTCCTTACTTCCTCTCATTTCCTTACTTCCTATTTCCTCACTTCCTCTTATTTCCTTATTTCCTCTTATTTCCTCACTTCCTCTTATTTCCTTACTTCCTCTTATTTCCTTACTTCCTCTCATTTCCTTACTTCCTATTTCCTCACTTCCTCTTATTTCCTTATTTCCTCTTATTTCCTCACTTCCTCTTATTTCCTTACTTCCTCCTATTTCCTCACTTCCTCTTATTTCCTTACTTCCTCTTATTTCCTTATTTCCTCTTATTTCCTCACTTCCTCTTATTTCCTTACTTCCTCTTATTTCCTTACTTCCTCCTATTTCCTCACTTCCTCCTATTTCCTCACTTCCTCTTATTTCCTCACTTCCTCTTATTTCCTTACTTCCTCTTATTTCCTTACTTCCTCTTACTTCCTCTTATTTCCTCACTTCCTCCTATTTCCTTACTTCCTCTTATTTCCTTACTTCCTCCTATTTCCTTACTTCCTCTTATTTCCTCACTTCCTCTTATTTCCTTACTTCCTCTTATTTCCTTACTTCCTCCTATTTCCTTACTTCCCCTTATTTCCTCACGTCCTCTTATTTCCTTACTTCCTCTCATTTCCTTACTTCCTCCTATTTCCTCACGTCCTCTTATTTCTTTACTTCCTCTTATTTCCTTACTTCCTCTTACTTCCCCTTATTTTTTTACTTCCTCTTATTTCCTTACTTCCTCTTATTTCATCACTTCCTCTTATTTCCTTACTTCCTCATACTTCCTTACTTCCTCATATTTCCTTACTTCCTCTTATTTCCTTACTTCCTTCTATTTCCTTACTTCCTCTTATTTCCTTACTTCCTCTTATTTCCTTACTTCCTCCTATTTCCTTCCTTCCTCTTATTTCCTTACTTCCTCCTATTTCCTTACTTCCTCTTATTTCCTCACGTCCTCTTATTTCCTTACTTCCTCCTATTTCCTTACTTCCTCCTATTTCCTTACTTCCTCTTATTTCCTTACCTTCTCTTATTTCCTTACTTTCTCTTACTTCCCCTTATTTCCTTACTTCCTCTTATTTCCTTACTTCCTCTTACTTCCCCTTATTTCCTCACTTCCTCTTATTTCCTTACTTCCCCTTATTTCCTTACTTCCTCTTATTTCCTTACTTCCTCTTATTTCCTCACTTCCTCTTATTTCCTTACTTCCTCATACTTCCTTACTTCCTCATATTTCCTTACTTCCTCCTATTTCCTCACGTCCTCTTATTTCCTTACTTCCTCTCATTTCCTTACTTCCTATTTCCTCACTTCCTCTTATTTCCTTATTTCCTCTTATTTCCTCACTTCCTCTTATTTCCTTACTTCCTCTTATTTCCTTACTTCCTCTCATTTCCTTACTTCCTATTTCCTCACTTCCTCTTATTTCCTTATTTCCTCTTATTTCCTCACTTCCTCTTATTTCCTTACTTCCTCCTATTTCCTCACTTCCTCTTATTTCCTTACTTCCTCTTATTTCCTTATTTCCTCTTATTTCCTCACTTCCTCTTATTTCCTTACTTCCTCTTATTTCCTTACTTCCTCCTATTTCCTCACTTCCTCCTATTTCCTCACTTCCTCTTATTTCCTCACTTCCTCTTATTTCCTTACTTCCTCTTATTTCCTTACTTCCTCTTACTTCCTCTTATTTCCTCACTTCCTCCTATTTCCTTACTTCCTCTTATTTCCTTACTTCCTCCTATTTCCTTACTTCCTCTTATTTCCTCACTTCCTCTTATTTCCTTACTTCCTCTTATTTCCTTACTTCCTCCTATTTCCTTACTTCCCCTTATTTCCTCACGTCCTCTTATTTCCTTACTTCCTCTCATTTCCTTACTTCCTCCTATTTCCTCACGTCCTCTTATTTCTTTACTTCCTCTTATTTCCTTACTTCCTCTTACTTCCCCTTATTTCCTTACTTCCTCTTATTTCCTTACTTCCTCTTATTTCATCACTTCCTCTTATTTCCTTACTTCCTCATACTTCCTTACTTCCTCATATTTCCTTACTTCCTCTTATTTCCTTACTTCCTTCTATTTCCTTACTTCCTCTTATTTCCTTACTTCCTCTTATTTCCTTACTTCCTCCTATTTCCTTCCTTCCTCTTATTTCCTTACTTCCTCCTATTTCCTTACTTCCTCTTATTTCCTCACGTCCTCTTATTTCCTTACTTCCTCCTATTTCCTTACTTCCTCCTATTTCCTTACTTCCTCTTATTTCCTTACCTTCTCTTATTTCCTTACTTTCTCTTACTTCCCCTTATTTCCTTACTTCCTCTTATTTCCTTACTTCCTCTTACTTCCCCTTATTTCCTCACTTCCTCTTATTTCCTTACTTCCTCTTATTTCCTTACTTCCTCTTACTTCCTTTTATTTCCTCATTTCCTCTTATTTCCTTACTTCCTCTTATTTCCTTACTTCCTCCTATTTCCTTACTTCCTCTTATTTCCTCACTTCCTCTTATTTCCTTACTTCCTCCTATTTCCTTACTTCCTCTTATTTCCTTACTTCCTCCTATTTCCTTACTTCCTCTTATTTCCTCACTTCCTCTTATTTCCTTACTTCCTCTTATTTCCTTACTTCCTCCTATTTCCTTACTTCCCCTTATTTCCTCACGTCCTCTTATTTCCTTACTTCCTCTCATTTCCTTACTTCCTCCTATTTCCTCACGTCCTCTTATTTCTTTACTTCCTCTTATTTCCTTACTTCCTCTTACTTCCCCTTATTTCCTTACTTCCTCTTATTTCCTTACTTCCTCTTATTTCATCACTTCCTCTTATTTCCTTACTTCCTCATACTTCCTTACTTCCTCATATTTCCTTACTTCCTCTTATTTCCTTACTTCCTTCTATTTCCTTACTTCCTCTTATTTCCTTACTTCCTCTTATTTCCTTACTTCCTCCTATTTCCTTCCTTCCTCTTATTTCCTTACTTCCTCCTATTTCCTTACTTCCTCTTATTTCCTCACGTCCTCTTATTTCCTTACTTCCTCCTATTTCCTTACTTCCTCCTATTTCCTTACTTCCTCTTATTTCCTTACCTTCTCTTATTTCCTTACTTTCTCTTACTTCCCCTTATTTCCTTACTTCCTCTTATTTCCTTACTTCCTCTTACTTCCCCTTATTTCCTCACTTCCTCTTATTTCCTTACTTCCTCTTATTTCCTTACTTCCTCTTACTTCCTTTTATTTCCTCATTTCCTCTTATTTCCTTACTTCCTCTTATTTCCTTACTTCCTCCTATTTCCTTACTTCCTCTTATTTCCTCACTTCCTCTTATTTCCTTACTTCCTCCTATTTCCTTACTTCCCCTTATTTCCTCACGTCCTCTTATTTCCTTACTTCCTCTCATTTCCTTACTTCCTCCTATTTCCTTACTTCCTCCTATTTCCTTACTTCCTCTTATTTCCTTACTTCCTCTTACTTCCCCTTATTTCCTTACTTCCTCTTATTTCCTCACTTCCTCTTATTTCCTTACTTCCTCATACTTCCTTACTTCCTCATATTTCCTTACTTCCTCATATTTCCTTACTTCCTCTTACTTCCCCTTATTTCCTTACTTCCTCTTATTTCCTTACTTCCTCTTATTTCCTCACTTCCTCTTATTTCCTTACTTCCTCCTATTTCCTTACTTCCTCCTATTTCCTTACTTCCTCCTATTTCCTTACTTCCTCTTACTTCCTCACTTCCTCTTATTTCCTTACTTCCTCCTATTTCCTCACTTCCTCTTATTTCCTTACTTCCTCTTATTTCCTTACTTCCTCCTATTTCCTTACTTCCTCTTATTTCCTTACTTCCTCTTATTTCCTTACCTTCTCTTATTTCCTTACTTCCTCTTATTTCCTTACTTCCTCTTATTTCCTCACTTCCTCTTATTTCCTTACTTCCTCCTATTTCCTTACTTCCTCTTATTTCCTTACTTCCTCTCATTTCCTTACTTCCTATTTCCTCACGTCCTCTTATTTCCTTACTTCCTCTCATTTCCTTACTTCCTCCTATTTCCTCACGTCCTCTTATTTCCTTACTTCCTCTCATTTCCTTACTTCCTCCTATTTCCTTACTTCCTCTTATTTCCTTACTTCCTCTCATTTCCTTACTTCCTATTTCCTCACTTCCTCTTATTTCCTCACTTCCTCTTATTTCCTTACTTCCTCTTATTTCCTTACTTCCTCTTACTTCCTCTTATTTCCTCACTTCCTCCTATTTCCTTACTTCCTCTTATTTCCTTACTTCCTCCTATTTCCTTACTTCCTCTTATTTCCTCACTTCCTCTTATTTCCTTACTTCCTCTTATTTCCTTACTTCCTCCTATTTCCTTACTTCCCCTTATTTCCTCACGTCCTCTTATTTCCTTACTTCCTCTCATTTCCTTACTTCCTCCTATTTCCTCACGTCCTCTTATTTCTTTACTTCCTCATACTTCCTTACTTCCTCATATTTCCTTACTTCCTCTTATTTCCTTACTTCCTTCTATTTCCTTACTTCCTCTTATTTCCTTACTTCCTCTTATTTCCTTACTTCCTCCTATTTCCTTCCTTCCTCTTATTTCCTTACTTCCTCCTATTTCCTTACTTCCTCTTATTTCCTCACGTCCTCTTATTTCCTTACTTCCTCCTATTTCCTTACTTCCTCCTATTTCCTTACTTCCTCTTATTTCCTTACCTTCTCTTATTTCCTTACTTTCTCTTACTTCCCCTTATTTCCTTACTTCCTCTTATTTCCTTACTTCCTCTTACTTCCCCTTATTTCCTCACTTCCTCTTATTTCCTTACTTCCTCTTATTTCCTTACTTCCTCTTACTTCCTTTTATTTCCTCACTTCCTCCTATTTCCTTACTTCCTCTTATTTCCTTACTTCCTCCTATTTCCTTACTTCCTCTTATTTCCTCACTTCCTCTTATTTCCTTACTTCCTCCTATTTCCTTACTTCCCCTTATTTCCTCACGTCCTCTTATTTCCTTACTTCCTCTCATTTCCTTACTTCCTCCTATTTCCTTACTTCCTCCTATTTCCTTACTTCCTCTTATTTCCTTACTTCCTCTTACTTCCCCTTATTTCCTTACTTCCTCTTATTTCCTTACTTCCTCTTACTTCCCCTTATTTCCTCACTTCCTCTTATTTCCTTACTTCCTCTTATTTCCTTACTTCCTCTTACTTCCTTTTATTTCCTCACTTCCTCCTATTTCCTTACTTCCTCTTATTTCCTTACTTCCTCCTATTTCCTTACTTCCTCTTATTTCCTCACTTCCTCTTATTTCCTTACTTCCTCCTATTTCCTTACTTCCCCTTATTTCCTCACGTCCTCTTATTTCCTTACTTCCTCTCATTTCCTTACTTCCTCCTATTTCCTTACTTCCTCCTATTTCCTTACTTCCTCTTATTTCCTTACTTCCTCTTACTTCCCCTTATTTCCTTACTTCCTCTTATTTCCTTACTTCCTCTTACTTCCCCTTATTTCCTTACTTCCTCTCATTTCCTTACTTCCTCCTATTTCCTCACGTCCTCTTATTTCCTTACTTCCTCTCATTTCCTTACTTCCTATTTCCTCACTTCCTCTTATTTCCTTATTTCCTCTTATTTCCTCACTTCCTCTTATTTCCTTACTTCCTCCTATTTCCTCACTTCCTCTTATTTCCTTACTTCCTCTTATTTCCTTATTTCCTCTTATTTCCTTACTTCCTCTTATTTCCTTACTTCCTCCTATTTCCTCACTTCCTCCTATTTCCTCACTTCCTCTTATTTCCTCACTTCCTCTTATTTCCTTACTTCCTCTTATTTCCTTACTTCCTCTTACTTCCTCTTATTTCCTCACTTCTTCCTATTTCCTTACTTCCTCTTATTTCCTTACTTCCTCCTATTTCCTTACTTCCTCTTATTTCCTCACTTCCTCTTATTTCCTTACTTCCTCTTATTTCCTTACTTCCTCCTATTTCCTTACTTCCCCTTATTTCCTCACGTCCTCTTATTTCCTTACTTCCTCTCATTTCCTTACTTCCTCCTATTTCCTCACGTCCTCTTATTTCTTTACTTCCTCTTATTTCCTTACTTCCTCTTACTTCCCCTTATTTCCTTACTTCCTCTTATTTCCTTACTTCCTCTTATTTCCTCACTTCCTCTTATTTCCTTACTTCCTCATACTTCCTTACTTCCTCATATTTCCTTACTTCCTCCTATTTCCTCACGTCCTCTTATTTCCTTACTTCCTCTCATTTCCTTACTTCCTATTTCCTCACTTCCTCTTATTTCCTTATTTCCTCTTATTTCCTCACTTCCTCTTATTTCCTTACTTCCTCTTATTTCCTTACTTCCTCTCATTTCCTTACTTCCTATTTCCTCACTTCCTCTTATTTCCTTATTTCCTCTTATTTCCTCACGTCCTCTTATTTCTTTACTTCCTCTTATTTCCTTACTTCCTCTTACTTCCCCTTATTTCCTTACTTCCTCTTATTTCCTTACTTCCTCTTATTTCATCACTTCCTCTTATTTCCTTACTTCCTTACTTCCTCATATTTCCTTACTTCCTCTTATTTCCTTACTTCCTTCTATTTCCTTACTTCCTCTTATTTCCTTACTTCCTCTTATTTCCTTACTTCCTCCTATTTCCTTCCTTCCTCTTATTTCCTTACTTCCTCCTATTTCCTTACTTCCTCTTATTTCCTTACTTCCTCTTATTTCCTCACGTCCTCTTATTTCCTTACTTCCTCTCATTTCCTTACTTCCTATTTCCTCACTTCCTCTTATTTCCTTATTTCCTCTTATTTCCTCACTTCCTCTTATTTCCTTACTTCCTCCTATTTCCTTACTTCCTCTTATTTCCTCACGTCCTCTTATTTCCTTACTTCCTCCTATTTCCTTACTTCCTCCTATTTCCTTACTTCCTCTTATTTCCTTACCTTCTCTTATTTCCTTACTTTCTCTTACTTCCCCTTATTTCCTTACTTCCTCTTATTTCCTTACTTCCTCTTACTTCCCCTTATTTCCTCACTTCCTCTTATTTCCTTACTTCCTCTTATTTCCTTACTTCCTCTTACTTCCTTTTATTTCCTCATTTCCTCTTATTTCCTTACTTCCTCTTATTTCCTTACTTCCTCCTATTTCCTTACTTCCTCTTATTTCCTCACTTCCTCTTATTTCCTTACTTCCTCCTATTTCCTTACTTCCCCTTATTTCCTCACGTCCTCTTATTTCCTTACTTCCTCTCATTTCCTTACTTCCTCCTATTTCCTTACTTCCTCCTATTTCCTTACTTCCTCTTATTTCCTTACTTCCTCTTACTTCCCCTTATTTCCTTACTTCCTCTTATTTCCTCACTTCCTCTTATTTCCTTACTTCCTCATACTTCCTTACTTCCTCATATTTCCTTACTTCCTCCTATTTCCTTACTTCCTCTTATTTCCTTACTTCCTCTCATTTCCTTACTTCCTATTTCCTCACGTCCTCTTATTTCCTTACTTCCTCTCATTTCCTTACTTCCTCCTATTTCCTCACGTCCTCTTATTTCCTTACTTCCTCTCATTTCCTCACTTCCTCTTATTTCCTTACTTCCTCCTATTTCCTTACTTCCTCTTATTTCCTTACTTCCTCTCATTTCCTTACTTCCTATTTCCTCACTTCCTCTTATTTCCTCACTTCCTCTTATTTCCTTACTTCCTCTTATTTCCTTACTTCCTCTTACTTCCTCTTATTTCCTCACTTCCTCCTATTTCCTTACTTCCTCTTATTTCCTTACTTCCTCCTATTTCCTTACTTCCTCTTATTTCCTCACTTCCTCTTATTTCCTTACTTCCTCTTATTTCCTTACTTCCTCCTATTTCCTTACTTCCCCTTATTTCCTCACGTCCTCTTATTTCCTTACTTCCTCTCATTTCCTTACTCCCTCCTATTTCCTCACGTCCTCTTATTTCTTTACTTCCTCATACTTCCTTACTTCCTCATATTTCCTTACTTCCTCTTATTTCCTTACTTCCTTCTATTTCCTTACTTCCTCTTATTTCCTTACTTCCTCTTATTTCCTTACTTCCTCCTATTTCCTTCCTTCCTCTTATTTCCTTACTTCCTCCTATTTCCTTACTTCCTCTTATTTCCTCACGTCCTCTTATTTCCTTACTTCCTCCTATTTCCTTACTTCCTCCTATTTCCTTACTTCCTCTTATTTCCTTACCTTCTCTTATTTCCTTACTTTCTCTTACTTCCCCTTATTTCCTTACTTCCTCTTATTTCCTTACTTCCTCTTACTTCCCCTTATTTCCTCACTTCCTCTTATTTCCTTACTTCCTCTTATTTCCTTACTTCCTCTTACTTCCTTTTATTTCCTCACTTCCTCCTATTTCCTTACTTCCTCTTATTTCCTTACTTCCTCCTATTTCCTTACTTCCTCTTATTTCCTCACTTCCTCTTATTTCCTTACTTCCTCCTATTTCCTTACTTCCTCCTATTTCCTCACGTCCTCTTATTTCTTTACTTCCTCTTATTTCCTTACTTCCTCTTACTTCCCCTTATTTCCTTACTTCCTCTTATTTCCTTACTTCCTCTTATTTCCTCACTTCCTCTTATTTCCTTACTTCCTCATACTTCCTTACTTCCTCATATTTCCTTACTTCCTCCTATTTCCTCACGTCCTCTTATTTCCTTACTTCCTCTCATTTCCTTACTTCCTATTTCCTCACTTCCTCTTATTTCCTTATTTCCTCTTATTTCTTTACTTCCTCTTATTTCCTTACTTCCTCTTACTTCCCCTTATTTCCTTACTTCCTCTTATTTCCTTACTTCCTCTTATTTCCTCACTTCCTCTTATTTCCTTACTTCCTCATACTTCCTTACTTCCTCATATTTCCTTACTTCCTCCTATTTCCTCACTTCCTCTTATTTCCTTACTTCCTCTTATTTCCTTATTTCCTCTTATTTCCTCACTTCCTCTTATTTCCTTACTTCCTCTTATTTCCTTACTTCCTCCTATTTCCTCACTTCCTCCTATTTCCTCACTTCCTCTTATTTCCTCACTTCCTCTTATTTCCTTACTTCCTCTTATTTCCTTACTTCCTCTTACTTCCTCTTATTTCCTCACTTCCTCCTATTTCCTTACTTCCTCTTATTTCCTTACTTCCTCCTATTTCCTTACTTCCTCTTATTTCCTCACTTCCTCTTATTTCCTTACTTCCTCTTATTTCCTTACTTCCTCCTATTTCCTTACTTCCCCTTATTTCCTCACGTCCTCTTATTTCCTTACTTCCTCTCATTTCCTTACTTCCTCCTATTTCCTCACGTCCTCTTATTTCTTTACTTCCTCTTATTTCCTTACTTCCTCTTACTTCCCCTTATTTCCTTACTTCCTCTTATTTCCTTACTTCCTCTTATTTCATCACTTCCTCTTATTTCCTTACTTCCTTACTTCCTCATATTTCCTTACTTCCTCTTATTTCCTTACTTCCTTCTATTTCCTTACTTCCTCTTATTTCCTTACTTCCTCTTATTTCCTTACTTCCTCCTATTTCCTTCCTTCCTCTTATTTCCTTACTTCCTCCTATTTCCTTACTTCCTCTTATTTCCTCACGTCCTCTTATTTCCTCACGTCCTCTTATTTCCTTACTTCCTCTCATTTCCTTACTTCCTATTTCCTCACTTCCTCTTATTTCCTTATTTCCTCTTATTTCCTCACTTCCTCTTATTTCCTTACTTCCTCATACTTCCTTACTTCCTCATATTTCCTTACTTCCTCTTATGTCCTTACTTCCTCTTATTTCCTCACTTCCTCTTATTTCCTTACTTCCTCATATTTCCTTACTTCCTCTTATTTCCTTACTTCCTCCTATTTCCTTACTTCCCCTTATTTCCTCACGTCCTCTTATTTCCTTACTTCCTCTCATTTCCTTACTTCCTCCTATTTCCTCACATCCTCTTATTTCCTTACTTCCTCTCATTTCCTTACTTCCTCTTATTTCCCCACTTCCTCTTATTTCCTTACTTCCTCATATTTCCTTACTTCCTCTTATTTCCTTACTTCCTCCTATTTCCTTACTTCCTCTTATTTCCTCACTTCCTCTTATTTCCTTACTTCCTCTTATTTCCTTACTTCCTCCTATTTCCTTACTTCCCCTTATTTCCTCACGTCCTCTTATTTCCTTACTTCCTCTCATTTCCTTACTTCCTCCTATTTCCTCACGTCCTCTTATTTCTTTACTTCCTCTTATTTCCTTACTTCCTCTTACTTCCCCTTATTTCCTTACTTCCTCTTATTTCCTTACTTCCTCTTATTTCCTCACTTCCTCTTATTTCCTTACTTCCTCATACTTCCTCACTTCCTCATATTTCCTTATTTCCTCTTATTTCCTTACTTCCTTCTATTTCCTTACTTCCTCTTATTTCCTTACTTCCTCTTATTTCCTTACTTCCTCCTATTTCCTTCCTTCCTCTTATTTCCTTACTTCCTCCTATTTCCTTACTTCCTCTTATTTCCTCACGTCCTCTTATTTCCTTACTTCCTCCTATTTCCTTACTTCCTCCTATTTCCTTACCTTCTCTTATTTCCTTACTTTCTCTTACTTCCCCTTATTTCCTTACTTCCTCTTATTTCCTCACTTCCTCTTATTTCCTTACTTCCTCATACTTCCTTACTTCCTCATATTTCCTTACTTCCTCATATTTCCTTACTTCCTCTTACTTCCCCTTATTTCCTTACTTCCTCTTATTTCCTTACTTCCTCTTATTTCCTCACTTCCTCTTATTTCCTTACTTCCTCCTATTTCCTTACTTCCTCCTATTTCCTTACTTCCTCTTACTTCCTCACTTCCTCTTATTTCCTTACTTCCTCCTATTTCCTCACTTCCTCTTATTTCCTTACTTCCTCTTATTTCCTTACTTCCTCCTATTTCCTTACTTCCTCTTATTTCCTTACTTCCTCTTATTTCCTTACCTTCTCTTATTTCCTTACTTCCTCTTATTTCCTTACTTCCTCTTATTTCCTCACTTCCTCTTATTTCCTTACTTCCTCCTATTTCCTTACTTCCCCTTATTTCCTTACTTCCTCTCATTTCCTTACTTCCTATTTCCTCACGTCCTCTTATTTCCTTACTTCCTCTCATTTCCTTACTTCCTCCTATTTCCTCACGTCCTCTTATTTCCTTACTTCCTCTCATTTCCTTACTTCCTATTTCCTCACTTCCTCTTATTTCCTTATTTCCTCTTATTTCCTCACTTCCTCTTATTTCCTTACTTCCTCATACTTCCTTACTTCCTCATATTTCCTTACTTCCTCTTATGTCCTTACTTCCTCTTTTTTCCTCACTTCCTCTTATTTCCTTACTTCCTCATATTTCCTTACTTCCTCTTATTTCCTTACTTCCTCCTATTTCCTTACTTCCCCTTATTTCCTCACGTCCTCTTATTTCCTTACTTCCTCTCATTTCCTTACTTCCTCTTATTTCCTTACTTCCTCCTATTTCCTTACTTCCTCTTATTTCCTTACTTCCTCCTATTTCCTTACTTCCTCTTATTTCCTTACTTCCTCTTACTTCCCCTTATTTCCTTACTTCCTCCTATTTCCTTACTTCCTCTTATTTCCTTACTTCCTCCTATTTCCTTACTTCCCCTTATTTCCTCACGTCCTCTTATTTCCTTACTTCCTCTCATTTCCTTACTTCCTCTTATTTCCTTACTTCCTCTTACTTCCCCTTATTTCCTTACTTCCTCATATTTCCTTACTTCCTCTTATTTCCTTACTTCCTCCTATTTCCTTACTTCCCCTTATTTCCTCACGTCCTCTTATTTCCTTACTTCCTCTCATTTCCTTACTTCCTCTTATTTCCTTACTTCCTCCTATTTCCTTACTTCCTCTTATTTCCTTACTTCCTCCTATTTCCTTACTTCCCCTTATTTCTTTACTTCCTCTTATTTCCTTACTTCCTCTTTTTTCCTTACTTCCTCTTATTTCCTTACTTCCTCTTATTTCCTTACTTCCTCTTACTTCCCCTTATTTCCTTACTTTTTCCTATTTCCTTATCCGTTATGTTCTCTCATGTTATCCCTGACTTGCCTTTACTTTCCCTGACTTACAGAAAATGTCCTTCATTTGCAAATGCCGATGTTGACAGGTAAGCCAGCCAATGAGAATATGTAGCCAACACCCATCCAGCAGACCATGTGATGCGACCACGTGATGCAGGTGGAAGCCACGCGAGCTCCTGTGATGAATGTGCCGTTCTCTCAAGCACGCCATTGATCTTTTCCCTGGTACTTTTCCTCCCATGGGGTCAATCCGCTCGCCCGACGCTTGGCTAACGACGCCCCCGGACACACTAAATCTCTCAGCCCCCGTCGCCGTGGAGGAGATGAAGTGTCATCTTCATCAAAGTGGACGTCAGGCGGTACGCCGGGTTGCCCCGTGAGCTAACTTGATGGAAGTATGAAGTCTTTGGCTGCCAGAGATAATGAAGCATAGACTGGAAGTTGCACTAACTGAAGATGGACGTACGTAGGACCTCCTGTGGGGAAAAGCAAATGCGTGCATGAGAATAAACACAAGTTCTCCGCAGGTTCGACACTCCACTGACCGTCGCAACGCAGCAGGTCAATTATTGACTTTTATATTTTTAAACAAACCAAATGCCCTCAGTATCCTACAACCTTTTCCAGACTTTGTAAAGAACGTCTTGCAAAAACAGCAAAAACAGCACATATTCAAAACTGGTAAGTGTAAAAACGTTTCCTGTGAAGCTAACGTGTGTGTGAGGCTTCTCTGCAGCAGCAATGCATTGTGGGAAACTACGCTCCTCTTTCACTAAAAAGTAAAGAGATGCCGTCTTTTTGTCTACTTTTACGCGTTGTTGTGGCGTTTCATTGTGCCGCCGAACACAAAGACTCCCGTCTGCATGAATCTTTTTTTCACTACACAAAACAAACAAGGTTGTTAAGTGGCAGTAATTGCACTGCAAGCTGTTCAATGTGTAAAATTACACCCCCCCATGACACTCCTTCCTCCCCCAAACACACTTTGGAATGTCAATAAAGTAAAACAAAAAAGTGTTTTTATTTTGGAAAAGTACATATGATGCCATTTTGCTTTGTTTCTTTATGATGCCGTTATTTTGGTTTCTTTTTCAGTTGCTGCCATGAATTGGACTGGTGAGCATCGCGCGTTCATTGTGGAAACGTTGATCAAAGCAAAGGAATCTAACGGCAACACAACCAGCGTTCCGTTTGCTCTTCAGTCTTGGTGGACGTGATCCCCACCAGCTCCAAACACCATCTTGGTATGGTGACCAACTTCACAGCTACTGGATCTGCATCGAGTGTGTGGACGATAATGGATCCCATTGGACTGATTTCATTTTGAAACATCATGAAACAGATGTTTCCTATATATATGAAAAATAAATAAAAATAAAAAGGAAAAAAATTAAAACAATCAAAAAATAAATAAAAGACGACTGCACAATGGAAAAAAATAAACCAGGAAGAAATGTTAAAAACAAATAAGAATTTTTTTAAAAGGCTCGGGACTGTAATTTTTTTTTAGATTAAAAACAATTTAAAAAGAAGGCTTGTTAAGTAAAATAAATGGATAAAATAAATGAAAAATTAAAAAATAAGGCTTGGGAATGTAAAAATTAAAAAAAATATAAAAGAATATCAAAAGAAGGTTGATTATGTAAAATAAATAAGAATGAAAAAAATTAGGCTGGAAAATGTAAAAACAAATAAAAAGAAAAGTATATAAATAAGAACAAAAAGGAAGGCTGGGGAATGTAAAACAAAAAAGTAAAAAATAATTTAAAAAAGAAGGCTTGTAATGTAAAATACATAAGTAAAAGTACGTCTTCACCCAAAATCAGTAGAATTCTTCCAAAAGATCTTGTCTTGCTGAGTCTTTATTGTCGCTACATATGCCTTGCATGCCGCATTGTACAAAATCAATCCCAGAAAAGATTGGCAGTCATCCCAGCTTGCAGTGCTCCTACAGTCCACTAGAGGGAGCCCTCATAGAAGCCAATATGTGCTGTACGATATGCTGTATGGTGCAGTACACGTGCACGTGCACGTGCAGTATATACAGCATATTAGCGCTGCCATTTGCATCAAAGTCATCACCATTTGCAGATATGTGTGAAAATATGCTCCTTTTATGTACAAGAAGATAAATGAGCAAGGCACCTTTTTATCAACGCATGTGAAGTATCATTTGTCTAGCTCTGCGTGCGCTTTACAAGTGTTGCAATACAAAAGACATCTGCGCTATCAGTGCCGGCTCAGCTGTTATTACAACATTGGTTGTGTTGTGTTTGTGAGGTTTTCCCTCCCACTTTCTCATGCATCCTCCATCATTGTGAAAGCAAAAGAACTTGCGGGGGGAAAAATGAGTTTTGTCTCCAGTGAAGGTTTGCTTGCCATGAAGCGGTCATGAGAGCGTAGATTCTCTTCCTTGGATCGTTTATGCTTCGTCATGTCTCACACTGTCAGGTACAGTTAGCTTTGCTAGCATCCTAGCAAGTTGGGACGTGGATGATTGGGAGGTAAGGGATGGCCCGCGGTGTCGCACACTCCGGCAAATTCCTGATTTTCTCAATCGATGCGCCTCCGATGCCGCTCCTCCCCGGGTCCATCACGGCGGGCGAGTTCAACCTCGCCGATTTCAATCTGTCACTTTCAATAAGACAACAACTCGCCACTAATCGCCTTTTTTTCCTTGCCGACCCCCACCCTGATGGCTCCTGTGATTGGAGAAGATTTCCTTCAATGAAGTCGAAGTGGCGACGTGCCAGGAAACTGCAGTACCGCTCGGCATCTTTTACTACAAGCACTCCGGGAAGTTCAACCCCCAACCTTCATGTCTTCCCCGCTGTCGTGTTGAAAGTGACTCACCTATGAAAGTGACAGTAATAACTAAGCATCGTGTTTTCATTCATGTCATTCCTGCATTTAGTGTTTAATGCCAACATTGGTTCATGTCTGTCCTTCACGTGGACAGGGGGCGTGACTAAGGCGGGGGTGACCAAAGGTGAGGGCGGCAGAGCGAAAAATGAAAGGACGCAACTTTGCTAGTTGGATATTTAGGAAATACGCTCAGAAGTCATGGAAACAAGGATTAGAGCACGCGTGTTCGCTTGAATGCCTGATACAACTACAGCTGCCTTTGCTGGGACAAACATAACAACGACAACAAACATAAGACTTCCATGTTTTGGCAGTGCAGTGCTAGAGCTACTCATGCTAGAACCATCAGCTCTCGTTATGAGCCGTTTGTCATCAAACAAATGTTACTTTCGTTGGAGCAGAAAGTGAAGAAACCATAATTTTTCCATGGCTGTAGAAATGTTGTCATGAGTAGAAAAGTAGCAGCCTCATTCTGCTTTTTTCTTCCTCTGGACGAGTATTCAGAAATCTTTTCTTGTGTAATATTATGACTTTCTTCCCATCAAAAACTTCATTTAGTTGGTTTCTCATAATAATGTATTTCTTATTTGGACTCTATGCTGCTAAAATGACATCAACACGATGTATTTTTCTTATAATATTACCAATTTATTCTAAAAACATTCTAAAAATTTAACTTTTTCCGCTTAATGTCTTAATCTTTGTTCTTGTAAAAATACACTTCTGATGGTTTTTCAACTTGTTGTAAATGTTCTTTTTCATCTTTTTTCCCATAATATTTGGACTTTATTCTCATGACATTATCATTTATTTCCAACCTCGTTTTCCAAAACCAACAACTTTGTTTTGTTCCTCGTATTACGCCTTTCAAAAATCATATTTTTTCTTATATTTCAACTTTATGCTACTAAAATGACACTATTTTTCCTCATAATATTACAAATTTATTTTCATAAAAATGCTACTTTTTTCTCATTAGAATACAACTTTTTTTGTTTTAATATTTGGACTTGATTCTCATAAAATCACAGCTGTTTTCTTTTTTAGTTTTCCAACAATGTTAACTTTATCATTGTAATAAATATTTGCATTTTATTCTTGTAAAGTTACTCTAGCTGGTTTTTTTCCATACCTGCAATTTTTCCCCTAATTTTCCACCAGTTTGAAGTCTGGTCTTGTGATGTTATTCTCGTAGCTACGACTTCACTCACGTAATATTTGGACTTTATTCTCGTAACACGACAACTTTTTCCCCAAACCTAACTTCCCCAAAACTACAAATGTATTCATTGTTTTGTTAGTTCAGTATGTTTACATACTTTTAGAATGTGCTGTGGTTCGCACTTTGGGCACCCCTGGTTTACCGTATTTTCCAGATCATAGGTCACACTTTTTGTTATGGTTGGGCTGGTCCTGCGACTTCTACTCCAGAGCGACTTATCCTGTATATGTTTTGTTTTGTTTCACAGCGACAGCCACGAGAGGGCGCTCTAGGCTCGTGTGTCAGCGTCCGCGGCTCCTGTCACTCCCGCACATCAACTTATAAACAACTGAATGAAAATCATATTGTGCACATGACAAGCTGCAAGTAAACTAGCTATGTTTAGGCTAAAGTTATCTGAGTAACTGTTCACACATTTAGCCTGTTGTGCTCTATTTTATTGTTGTTATTAGAACTTGCGACTTACAGTCTGGAAAATACGGTAAGCAAATTGAACTTGCAACGCGTCGTAAAGAAACACAACTCATTGACAACCTGAGGACCCTTACTCTGTACTCGCTATAAAATGCTCAGAAAGACAGCTGTCTTTGATGTGCTGCGTGCGCGGCCGTCCAATGAGGAAGCCATGCCTCCTGCCTTTGGCAAACACTCAGCGTGTCGGCGTTCTTATTGCTTACCCGTTTAGACTCTTTGTTAGCGAAAGTCAACAGTGATACAATAAAAGCCACTGTTGTCTTCCAGGAAGTGCACAATGAAAGGACAGCTTGACAAATACGATGCCTCACAACACATGAAGATACCCGACTACATAAACCACATGAATGTTGTATGTTAGTGTTAGCATGTTGCTGTCAAGTATTAGCCGACGCATTCAGTGACTTGCTAGCCGACCTTTGACCCCAGCTGTTTGGTGTCCAAAAGCAATAGGGTTCTTGCTCTGCATTTACGTATCACCTTTACGGGCACCAAACGTGATAAAGTCGGTCCTCCCTCTCTCACTTGTTTGCTTTGCGATACCACCTCCGACCCACCGTTTCATCGCGGACAAAAAATTTAAAAAACTACCACTCAGTCGGGTACAGACGTGAAAGATGTATGTTTGATCATTTGGGGTTTTCTTCTGTCAATATGCTAACCTAGCATGATGTTATAATGTAATGTTAGCACGTTAGCATTGCGTAGCTATGCTGACGTTTGCGTCGCCACGTCGTATGTGATATATTATTATTATATATTTTTATTATCATGAGTGGCGGCGTACACGATAGCGCTTCTGCTCATTAGCATTAAAAGCACACACAGGAGAGTTGATCAAAAGCACCTTTTGACACATATGTCAGAATGCTATTTATAGACTATAGCTCTGCTTTTAATACAGTCTGCCCCCACAAACTCACAAATAAGCTCCTCACACTTGGCTTGTCACCCTCCCTCTGTAACTGGGTGTTTAACTTTCTAACAGGCAGACCCCAGTCAGTCAGAGTCCACAATCGCACATCCAGCTCAAGAATTGTGAGCACTGGGACCCCACAGGGGTGTGTGCTGAGTCCGCTCCTCTACACGCTCTTCACCTACGATTGCGTGGCCTCCCAGAACAACACCAGCATCATTAAATTTGCAGATGACACTACAGTCATCGGACTGATCACTGGTGGTGTTGAAACATCATACAGAAGAGAGGTGGCGGACCTCATAGCTTGGTGTCGTGATAACAATCTCCTTCTCAATACAGATAAGACTAAAGAGATGATCATCGACCCAAGAACAAGGGAAAAGGAGCCGCATAGACCCCTGTTTATTGATGAGACTGAGGTGGAGAGGGTGAAAACCTTCAAGTTCCTTGGCACACACATCAGCGAGGACCTCACCTGGTCTCACAACACCCAACAAATTATGAAGAAGTCCCAAAGGAGACTGTACTTCCTGAGAAGACTGAGGAAATTTGGCATGTCCACCACAATCCTGAGTTGCTTCTACAGATGCACTATGGAAAGTGTCCTTACCGCCTCCATCACTGTTTGGTACGGTAACTGTACAACACGTGATAGGAAGGCACTCCAGCGGGTGATCAAGACCTCACAGAACATTGTTGGGGCAGCCCTCCCCTCACTGCAAGACATTTATACATCTAGAGTCCTACGCAGAACACACAACCTCATCAAGGACAGCACACATCCACAACACTCATTATTCACACTCCTACCGTCAGGCAGACGCTACAGGAGTTTGAAGTCCAGGACCACAAGGCTGGCAAACAGCTTTTACCCACAGGCCATCAGGCTTCTCAACGAAGCACTCACACACGCAACACACTCATAGCACTTTATTTATTTATTTGTATTATTTATCTGTATTAATGTCTCTTCTGTTGTTGTTGCTTAATTTATTGGTATTTATGTTTCTTATGTTCTTATTCTTTCTTGTGTTTTCTTTCTTTTCGTGGGAGAATGAACAGAATAAGATTTTCATTGCATAGTAGAACTGCTGTTTTACTGTGCACATGACAATAAAACTCTCTTGAATCTTGAATCTTTAAGCTGTCCCAATTCCAGCATTAACGCTTGGACACACGTCCAATACCTTGGACAAACTAGTTCCATGTGAAGTACACACACATATATATGTACTGTATATATACAGTATGTACATATACAGTACAGTAAGTATATACAGTATATACACTATAAGCCAAGCTCCTCCTCTAAGCAGACTAAGCAGAAGGAATTCCATTTTTTGTCCATCTGAATGTTCTGTGATGGATCCTGCTGTGCGTGTGTGCGTGTGTGCGTGTGTGCGTGTGGTTGTTTATGCGGTGTGCTGTGGTTTTACCAGGCAGTGACACGCCAGGATCACGTGCGAAAACGTCAACATTCATTTCCTGCGGGCGATGGTAAAGTAATAAATTAGAGCGCATTGATC
Organism: Dunckerocampus dactyliophorus; assembly: GCF_027744805.1. Taxonomy (NCBI): domain Eukaryota; kingdom Metazoa; phylum Chordata; class Actinopteri; order Syngnathiformes; family Syngnathidae; genus Dunckerocampus; species Dunckerocampus dactyliophorus. Next base: position 476,788 of record NC_072825.1, read on the forward strand.
TGCTCCTGTTTGCTCTCCTTATCTTTGTCAGGCGGCTTCATCCGTCCCCCCCAGGACAGGCACCCGCTCAGGCGCCCCTTCACCCCCTGCATCACACCGCCCACGGTGCCTCGCACTGCCGAGGACGAGAAGTAGAAGATGAGGGGGTCCAGGCAGGCGTTGAAGGTGCTGCACAGCAGGGCCTTGTCTCGCCACTTGGGGTTCTCCCACGTGATGATGCCCACCACGTGGGACACGTTGTAGGGGCCGAAGCACACGGCGAACACCAGCAGCGTCCCCAGCGCCATGCCGATGGCCCGCAGGCGGCGCCGCCTGTCGATGTGCTGCAGCCTGGACAGGATGCGGATGAAGTTGATGTAGCAGAAGCTGCAGATGAGGAAGGGGATGCAGAAGAGCACCAAGCAGAGCTCCAGGCGCACGGGCAGGAGCACCTCCAGCTGAGCGGCGCTGAAGTTATCGTAGCACACCTTGGAGACGTTGGGTCCCGCGGTGGCGTTCACAGGCTCTTCCATGGTGCCGATGATGGGCATGATAAAGACGATGCTGAGGTGGCTGAAGGAGAAGATCCAGAAGAAGATGCTGGCGGCCACGGCGTAGAGCGGCCGGCGCTTCAGGCTGTGCTGGATGGGGAAGGCCACGCCCAGGTAGCGCTCCACGCTGACGGCGGTGAGGAAGAAGGTGCTGTTGTAGATGGTCATGTAGAAGATGAAGCCCGACAGCGGGCACAAAGGGTAGGGCATGTCCCACAGCATGTTGTTCATCGCTTCCTGCATCTTGAAGGGCAGGAAGAGCAGGAAGAGGAGGTCTGAGATGGTCAGGTTGAGTAGCAGGATGTCGATGGGCGTGGCCTTCTGCCTGACCTTCATGCAGAAGGTGTAGAAGGCCAGCACGTTGGCCGGGAAGCCCAGCACGAAGGTGATGACGTAGACGGACAGGCACAGCTCGGTGCTGCACTCCTGCATGGCGATCTCGTTGAAAGACATGGGGAATTGTCGGGATGCCCCCCCCAGGAGGACCTACGAGGGTTCTTGGCAGGTTCTCCGGAACAAACACGCGAAGACGTCACGGTTTTCCTGTGGCTGACGATGAGCTCATCTTTTCTGCTGGAGAACGGAAAACAGAAAGTCATTCATTTGTTAGCAGTTTAGCAAGCGACTGAAACGTTACAGTCGAGGAAACGTCACAAAGTCAACAAAAACATGGCCGACCACCTTCACACGAGCGTGGCGCTCTAAGCTGAGTAGCTCAGCTAACACGCAAACTTTTAGTAGCGTTTTTCACCAACTGTACGCCACACATGCTAATGTCGTGAAGATACAACGACATAGAGCTTTGGGGTTTTTTAGTACTTTTAATGATAAAGACGTTAAATGTGACTCGGTAACAGTCCGCCTGTCTGGGACGTCCTGGGCACGCGGCAGCAGACAAAAAAAAACGTAGCTTGGCGGACGACAGAGGACGAGCCGGCCAATGAAAACTAATGAAGCCACCATTGCGGACCAGTGTGTGGAAACACTTTGGCTTTTGTAAAGAGGGAGATGCTCTAAATAAGTTGCACTTGATTGTTTGTTTGTATCCATAATTCATTTACACCACATTCCCTTACAAAAAGAAACGGGGATCGTGGAAACTTCCAGGTATTTATTTCGCAGTCACACTGCTTGCATTCTCGGCTAAAAAGTTACTGAATTGTTTTGGATCGTATCGCCCTAAATGAACCAATATCGTCCTCGAATTGTATCAGCAACCATGAATCGTGATACGATTCGAGTCGTTATTATAACGGATGGTTAGGCCCCTAATAAAACATTGTTCATTCTTTATGTTTGACCTCCTCACGTTGGGGCCGCATGGTGGCCGAGTGGTTAGCATGTTGGCCACACTGTCAGGAGATGTGGAAGACCTGGGTTGGAATCTCGGTTGGGCATCTCTGTGTGGAGTTGGCATGTTCTCCCCGTGGGTGGGTACTCCGGTTTCCTCCCGCATCCCAAAATCACGCACGTTAGCTTCATTGTTTGTCTATTTGTGCCCTGCCATTGGCTGGCGACCAGTCCAGGGTGTGAATGAATGAATCCTTACATTGTTGAATGATCCTCCTCTTAACTTTCACCGAAGCATTTTATCCTACTTTTCCTCGTTTCCAACTGTGTTTCCCGGAATGCCGCAGAGCTCAGCAAGCTAACGCTGCATTAGCATTAGCCCGCATTAGCTCAGCTGTTTCTTCATTAGCTAACAGTTGTTCGTGTGGTAAATGTCACGCCTTTGTGCCTGTTGGCTTGCGGTGAAATGTCAAAGACAAGCTAATGCGGCATTTTGGGACTCGACAGTCAAATAAGTCAAGTCTGTTTTGTGTTGAATCAAATAGAATCGCACTCTTCTTCTGACGATGCAAAGATGATATTAAAAAAGAATAGCACGTACACTCCCGATCAAAACGTTAAGAGCTGGAAAATGCGAAGAATGCACATTTTGCACGGTTGCATCTGAAGGAGGTTCTCAGTGGAGATTCAAAATGCACAAAGAAGAACAGAAAAGACATTTCAAAGTTAAACGTTTAAGACCATAGCTCAAAAAAACCCTTGAAACCCCCCCTAAATGTCTAAAAAGGAGTGAGTAATGAGTAGCTGTGCCATTCTGGTTGGCTTTAGGCATGCGTGATGCCAGTGTTTCCTGGAGGCTGGTGGCAATGTTGCTCCAGGTGCTGAAGATGGCTTCACGGAGGGCAAAAGAGTGATCTTATTCCTCTTTGTGAAGTGCAGCGTTGTCCTGCTGTTCATCACCACACGGACCAGGGCCTTCAGTCACGAGAGATGCCCCCTGCCACATCTGCCATTTGACGCCCCTGCGCAACCTGAAGCTCCATTGTTCCGTTGAAGGATCATGAAGGTGGACAACATGTCAGGTGGGATCTCCTTGTTGGAAGCCATCAGGAGCGTCAAGAATAAAACTTTCTTCCACCTTTCAACGTCCCATGTTTGGTGCTCTCCTGCTAATTCCAAACCTTGAAGGAGACCAGGCCTTTAAAGATGTCGTTTCTTCTCTGTCAGATGGCGTCTGATGGTTATCTCTGTCTTACTGCGTCCAACCTCAGCAGCAATGGTGCGCTGCGAGAGAGAGGCCTCGCTAATGCAGCTCAACAATCAAAGACAGAAAGCTTTTTTGCCTTTGCCATCAAGATGACACTAAATCACATTCAATCCACATTTTGACCAACATTTTGCTTTTTAAAGGCTGTGCTCTTCCTCTTCTGATCAACAGCTTATTTCACTTGAAAGCTTCTTGTTTGTCTCACTCCCATTTCTTCTTTTTGCATTTTCAAACTCCACTTAGAACCTCCTTCAGATGCAACGGTGCAAAATGTACATTCTTGACATTTTCCAGCTGCTCTCAACGTTTCCAAGAGGAGTGTTATGGCTGCCATATTGCGCTGGCCAGTGCTCGCCGTTGTTGACGTTTGGCAGTGCTTTGGCGCGGCACGTGAGTTTGTGCCAAGCACGTAAAAGTCACTTCCTCGTAAACACAGCGGAGAGATGGCGTCTTTATTAACTTCATTAGCTTCGCAGGACGCACAGGAAACACGTGATGACCCACTTGGACGCCGTGGTGATGATGTCATGTGCACACGGCAGGTGAGCCATCCCACGTGCTTCGCTGTGTTCATTCAGGGGAATTTTTTTACACTCCAGCCCCCACATTTCCCATCAACGAGTCGCTGGGTGTAATGAAATGATGGCGCTTGATAGGGAGCCCTACGGTATTTCTAGATATCATGAAGACTTGAATTGCTAAAAATAGAATCACCAACGTGTTCAATGTTGTGATTTCAGCTCTAATACTCTCACTTTTGCTGTGACGTCTTTTAAGATGATCCTCGGTTCATATTTTCCTCGATTCTATCCGTGCAGGTTCCATATTTTTACAATTTGGCATACGTCATTTTTCATGACCCCACAAATCCTCCTCCCCATCATCCACAATGCAGGGTAGAATTCCATCTAAACCCGTGTCAAATTATTCTAAACGTATTATTACGCTACACGTACGTTATGTCCATAAAACGCCTTTAAATTCAAATGTATAATAATAATACTAGTATAACCATCATAATAACATTATTTATTGCTTATACTTCCACTTCTACGAAAGAAAGATTGCAAGAAATGAGCACCACATTAGTCAAGAATAAAACGAAAATAAAATACAAACAAATAGCAAGTGAATATTGCCATGTTTCCATATGATCTCAATATTAGCAAGAAGAAGATTTGTGTCTTATTTGAGTAAAACACGGAATAAGACATCATTTGATGAAAAGATGGAAGCTAGCGTACCTTCAAGCCGTCCATGGTTGCTAAACGGGCTCCTCAGGAATCTCCCAGCAGTCCAAGCAGTGTTTGGAGTTGATGATGATGAACAAAGTCTTCCTCTTGGTGCTTTGGGACTTTGCGCTCCACCTGCGCACACTTCCTGTTGCAGGCGCAAATTGGTCTGGCCCGCCCTCCCTTGCCTTATTGGATGTCTGTCCCCCACCTGCACGTATTGACACGGAGGTCCGCACATCCACGGCAGTTATTATCATTTACCGCCTACTCTCTCCCCCAGCAACCGGCGACGATCCGGGACGATCAGATGGGGGTTATTAAATCCTATTTAGTTATCTGCGCTTCTACATGGATGCATCGTGGGGGGAGATGAGCTGCACGGCCAACCAAACAGCAGCCTGGTGTTTGCTCACTAACTTCCACTCAAGGCTGGACCAGGACTTACTTCTGGGGGCTAAAGTCCACCGGGTGGCACCTCAACGTACGTTCTGTGCTCATTCAATGTCCTTTTATTGTGACGCTGTTGTTGCTGCGCATGCAGCTACACACATGCGGCTACACAACCGCACCAGAGGCTAGCTGCAGGCTAACTTAGGGTTAGGGGTCAGGGTCAAATTTATGTTTAGTGTTCAGGGTAGAGTTTGAATTAGGATTAGGATTAGGGTAGGGTTAGAATTAAGATGAGATTTAGGGGTCAGGGTAGGAATAGGGTTAGGATTAGACTTGGGGTTGGATCGGGGGTGTCCAGGGAGGGTCACACAGTGAAAAATGAAAGGATGCAACTTTGCCACTTTCATATTTTGTACTAAAACATATTTGCAGGAAATGCAGCATAAAAAGCATCTTAGTCTGAACTTTGGTCTTCTTTCCTCCATTTGTTGTGTTTTTTTCCAAATGTTTCAACCTTCTTCTTCAAGAAAGTTCATGACTTCATTCCCACCATCAAAAGGATGAGAATATGACCAGTTTATTCTCATGAATCTTTTTTGGGAAATGTTCTTCTCATAATTAGGACTTTATTCCCAAAGTGTAACTTTTTCACCGCCTCACATTCCAAAAATGACTTGTTTTTCTTTGTAAAAACTACTCTTTGGTATTTCGGCTTTATGCTACTAAATGAGTATTTTTCCTCGTGACATTAATGACATTAGTCATTTTTCTCCTTAGATTACTTTTTTTTTGCTTAAATTTGACTTTATTCTTGTCAAATTACTGCAGATTGTTGATTTCACCATTTTTGCAGCGTTTTTTTTAATTTTAGTTTTCACATAAATGCTATTTTTAGAATGTGCTGTGGGCCAATAAACAAATGCAGCGGGCTACAAATGGCCCGTGGGCCGCACTTTGGACACCCCTGATATGAAACAATGACTAATGCAGTCACTTTGCTTTGCCAAGTCAGGTGATCTTTTGTTGTCACGGCAACCCCAAGGACGCTGATGATGATGAGACGTGAAGAGTTCGTTTCACGAATGACGGATGAGTGCTCCTCCTCGCTAATCCCCCCCCCCGTGTTAGTCCCGCAGCACGAACCTTTAAGCTGTCTTTTCAGAGAAGAAGACAGGTTTTGGTGCGTGTGGGCGGGGCTAAGCTGCCGTGTTGCTGTTTGAAGAGCGGCTGGTTTACACAACACAGCCTGACGTGCACCAAATGAATAAATAGAAAAGATCATCTGCCCTTAATCAGTCCACTGATGACGTCAGTTATGTTACACAAATACACACTGGGGGGCCAGGATGAGGCTCTTGGGTGAGGATTGAGTGCGCTGCGGTTGACCTTTGGGTTACCCTAGGGTTTGGGTTAGGTTTAATGTTTGAGTTAAGGTTAGGTTTAGGGTTTTGGTTGGTTGGTTGAGGGTTGGCTGAGGGTTTTAGTTTAGTTTTGTATGTTTTTGTGATCTAAATACAAAACAAGTGCAATCCAATCACATCTGCATGCAGACGTGTACTGTAGTGTACTGTACCGTATTGTACTGTACCGTATTGTACTGTACCGTATTGTACTGTACCATATTGTACTGTACCGTATTGTACTGTACCGTATTGTACTGTACCATATTGTACTGTACCATATTGTACTGTACCGTATTGTACTGCACCATATTGTACTGTACCGTATTGTACTGTACCATATTGTACTGTACCATATTGTACTGTACCGTATTGTACTGTACCGTATTGTACTGTACCATATTGTACTGTACCGTATTGTACTGTACTGTATTGTACTGCACCATATTGTACTGTACCGTATTGTACTGCACCATATTGTACTGTACCGTATTGTACTGTACCATATTGTACTGTACCGTATTGTACTGTACTGTATTGTACTGCACCATATTGTACTGTACCGTATTGTACTGTACCATATTGTACTGTACTGTATTGTACTGTACTGTGTTGTACTGTAGTGTACCATATTGTACTGTATTGTGTTGTAGTGTACTGTGTTGTACTGTAGTGTACCATATTGTACTGTAGTGTTTTCAGTGTCGGTGCGTGTAAACGCCATGGTGAGCCCGAGTGGTGCTTGGAACGTGATGTACGCCGTGGCGTCACCTGTGCTCCAAAGTAAACACCAACAGAGCGGCCGTTGATGATTAGCGAGCAAAACAGAGCTGCTTTATTTGCTTATTCAGCGGCCACCAATTCCACGTTTAATTGGCAGTATTTTTAGCAGCGCTAACGTGTCTGGATGACTTATGACTGAAGCGCTTCCATGTTTTGATCCGCCTCAGAGCCAATAAAAGCGTCTGCATTGGAACAGAACAGCTGCTGATGGATAAAATAAAGCAGAGAAGGTGATTTAAAAAATGTAAAAAGCTGCTGATGTTCGGATCGTGCTGATAACAAAACGTCTAAAAGGTGCAACAGCATCAAGATTGCGAGGACAAAACAAAGCTGATGCGGGGATTCTTGGCCAACGATGGCTGAATGGGACGATTAGAATCAACCTGATATCACAAACATGTCATCCCTGAAAAATATTCCTACAAATGCCAGCTTTCTGCTGACTCAGCAGCATGTGCGGGCATGGAAAACGGTGCCTGATAAATGGCAACGCCTAAAATACCTAAAAGACCTTTCACATGTTTCAAGGCCTTGCAAAAGCTCCTGGGAAGAAATACTACCAAGTCATCTTTGCTCCAAACGCGTAGATGTCAGCCTTTAATGCGCCGTCATGTGACCTGCTGGTGACATTTGGGGAGGACACGGGCAGCAACCTCCCAAGAACAAAACACTCACCCGCAAACCCTCCAATCTCCCTTATTGTCTCGTACGACCGCTAGGGCGCCGTGATGGAATCCGGCAGCTGAATCTTGGCTTGATGGACGACTACCGCAATGGGAGCAAGGATCCAAAAACGCCACAGCCGAGGCACGTCGGAGGAGTGAAATACGCACGAGTCACAGGTTGATCATTCAAATTCAAAGGAAATTTGAAGTTTGAGAGGAAAGGTCCATGCCTGTCCGAGAAAAGGGAATCAAGTGTACGGCGACGCCCCCGCAGCCTTAAAGCGGAATCACTGGAAGCACGTAAAGTTGTCTACTTCGCCGATTTCACTCCTTTTGGGAACCTATTCCCCGCCATAACGAGGGAACACTGAAAAACGAGAAAAAAGTTGCAATTTTATGAGAATAAACTCGCATGTAATATTCAAGAAAATAGGTTTTTTTTAAGTTAGCATTTAATGATGAAAGAAAAAGGTGTCATTATTGGAAAATGATGTTCTAAGATCACGGGAATAAAGTCATAGTTTTACCAAAAGAACTTTTACTTCCAGATCAATCAGGAAGAAAGTTGAACTTCCTGGCAGGAGGGAAGTACTGGATGTTTATGTACTGAATGTCTGTGTACTATGTTTGTACTATGTCTACTATGTACTGAATGTTTGTGTACTATGTTTGTACTATGTACTGAATGTTTGTGTACTATGTTTGTACTATGTCTACTATGTACTGAATGTTTGTGTACTATGTTTGTACTATGTACTGAATGTCTGTGTACTATGTTTGTACTATGTAATGAATGTTTGTGTACTATGTTTGTACTATGTACTGAATGTTTGTGTACTATGTTTGTACTATGTGTACTATGTAGTGAATGGTTGTGTACTGTTTGTACTATGTGTACTATGCAGTGAATGTTTGTGTACTATGTTTGTACTATGTGTACTATGTAGTGAATGTTTGTGTACTATGTTTGTACTATGTGTACTATGTAGTGAATGTTTGTGTACTATGTTTGTACTATGTAGTGAATGTTTGTGTACTATGTTTGTACTATGTGTACTATGTAGTGAATGTTTGTGTACTATGTTTGTACTATGTAGTGAATGTTTGTGTACTATGTTTGTACTATGTGTACTATGTAGTGAATGTTTGTGTACTATGTTTGTACTATGTCTACTATGTAGTGAATGTTTGTGTACTATGTTTGTACTATGTCTACTATGTAGTGAATGTTTGTGTACTGTTTGTACTATGTGTACTATGTAGTGAATGTTTGTGTACTATGTTTGTACTATGTGTACTATGTAGTGAATGTTTGTGTACTATGTTTGTACTATGTGTACTATGTAGTGAATGTTTGTGTACTATGTTTGTACTATGTGTACTATGTAGTGAATGGTTGTGTACTGTTTGTACTATGTGTACTATGTAGTGAATGTTTGTGTACTATGTTTGTACTATGTGTACTATGTAGTGAATGTTTGTGTACTATGTTTGTACTATGTGTACTATGTAGTGAATGTTTGTGTACTATGTTTGTACTATGTAGTGAATGTTTGTGTACTATGTTTGTACTATGTGTACTATGTAGTGAATGTTTGTGTACTATGTTTGTACTATGTAGTGAATGTTTGTGTACTATGTTTGTACTATGTGTACTATGTAGTGAATGTTTGTGTACTATGTTTGTACTATGTCTACTATGTAGTGAATGTTTGTGTACTATGTTTGTACTATGTCTACTATGTAGTGAATGTTTGTGTACTGTTTGTACTATGTGTACTATGTAGTGAATGTTTGTGTACTATGTTTGTACTATGTGTACTATGTAGTGAATGTTTGTGTACTATGTTTGTACTATGTGTACTATGTAGTGAATGTTTGTGTACTATGTTTGTACTATGTAGTGAATGGTTGTGTACTGTTTGTACTATGTGTACTATGTAGTGAATGTTTGTGTACTATGTTTGTACTATGTGTACTATGTAGTGAATGTTTGTGTACTATGTTTGTACTATGTGTACTATGTAGTGAATGTTTGTGTACTATGTTTGTACTATGTAGTGAATGTTTGTGTACTATGTTTGTACTATGTGTACTATGTAGTGAATGTTTGTGTACTATGTTTGTACTATGTAGTGAATGTTTGTGTACTATGTTTGTACTATGTGTACTATGTAGTGAATGTTTGTGTACTATGTTTGTACTATGTCTACTATGTAGTGAATGTTTGTGTACTATGTTTGTACTATGTCTACTATGTAGTGAATGTTTGTGTACTGTTTGTACTATGTGTACTATGTAGTGAATGTTTGTGTACTATGTTTGTACTATGTGTACTATGTAGTGAATGTTTGTGTACTATGTTTGTACTATGTGTACTATGTAGTGAATGTTTCTGTACTCGAGTAGCGTCTTATTGTGAAAGAGGAAGGAAACGGCTCAGTCGGATTTGTCTTTCTTGCGTGTGTCACGTGCAAAAGTGATGTGTTGAAAGCCGTGAGAGTAGCAACCGTTTTGGAGGATGAATGCGATGATCGTGCTTGTGAGGAATCCCCAAAAGGTCAAATAGGTTGACCTTGACAAAGATGTTTGCGTGGTTTATTGTTGTGGCCTCTGCCGCTTTGCTTTCTCTGTTCCAGCATCGTGAGATGAGGCCCCCCAGGAACACGCAGCACAGATACGCTCCCACGGCCCCCCCCCCTTGTGGGCTGATATCCTTTACAATTGACAAGACCCCCCCCATAAATCCACAGCCAGAGTTTAGTTAGCAGCAGACGCGCTACAGGAAATCCATGCGTTGGTTTTACTGCACGCCACGCCTCCACGCTCAAGGTCACGGACACACTCAAGGACAGCAATGGACACGCACGGCTTTTTATCTTGGCCTGTTTTTATTACTGGCAGCCATTTTTACGGAATGTCGTATTTGTGGAGTTTGACTTTTGACATGTGGAGGCACCACCTTCCTTCAATGTTTCTCATTTGCAGCGTGTCCGCGGCCATGTTGGTGGAATACCATGTCGGCCATGTTTGTGCTATGAGTTAGTGGCCATGTTTATGGAGTACATGGCGGCCTTACTGGTGGCGTGTGCTGTCGGCCATGCTTGTGGTGTTAGTGACCATATTTGTGGATTACGACATCAGCCATGTTTGTGGTATGTGTTACTGGCCATATTTATGGGGTACAACGTCGGCCATGTTTGCTGATTATAGTGTGTGTGTGCGCGTGTGTGTGTGTGTGTGTGTGTGGCGACACGTGTCATATTTGCTGCCATGTTTGTCGTGTTGTCAGCCATGTTTTCTCCATGCACATCTCAGAGACTTTGTGTTTTACTCTTTTAATTATAATCCAAAGAAAAGATTGATCTTTCAAATAACAACATTGTCAGCATGATGCTTGCCAACGCTTTGAAAATCAAAGTTGCAGGGATGATGATGACTGACGTGTCAGTCAGGATTCCCAAACTTCCTCCTTGGACGTGCTGTGATGTGCTAGCGTGCATCAAGTACAACATGAAAGAATCCAAGTGCATAAACATTTACCACTGCCGAGGCAAAGCTGGATGACGACTGACTTTGGAAGTCAAGTCAAGGCTGCATTCGCGCACACGCGCGCGCGCGCACACACACACACACACACACACACACAAAATGAGCATCCATCAATACAAAGTTTGAAGTAGAATTTAGGCCTGCACCAAAGAGATGCACCAACAGGGCTCTTGGCCGTACTCAATCCTCATCCTGCACATTTAAATGCAAATACAACAACGCCAGCGTTTGTCTTGTCACGTAAACAAGACACTTAACTGCGTGCAAAGCAGCACCTTTGCAAATCACACAGCCAAAAACTTGACACAAATCACCACTGGAAGCGCCCTCGCCTCTCCTGACGCACTCCACCTCCTCCTCATTGAAGAAGACGAGAGGGAGGAGGCGTTCGTCACAGGTGTGCCCGCGTGGGAGCACTTCTACCTTCAAGGCTATCCACGGCACGCAGCGACGCACAAACGTCAAGCAGCGACTCAGGACGCACAACGCTGAGGACGTGCGTGTTTGTAGAGACGAAAACACACAAGGTTGTTCTCTTCTTCGCTTCAAAGAGATGACTGTTGCCTAACACACACATGTCACATGACTTGCGGGGTTGTGTAAATGCTGTGCGTACGTGTGCTACACATTCCCTCATTCCACTCATGGCCGCCAGGAGCATTCATTTAGAATGGAATCAGCTCATTCTTGGTTCAAAAAAAGTATTCATTTATCAAAAAAGGATTACTTTACATTTCTAATTTAATACGTTATCGGTAAAAAAAAGTATCAATTTATAATTTATTTATGATTTAATTCTTTGTAAAAAAAAAAAAAGTCTTTACATTTTTTTGTCAAATTAGTTTTTAATATAGGCTTGATATTTGTTTTGGGGTATTAATAATAATTGTATTAGTGCAACAAAAAAAACAAAAAACATTTTTTTCTTGAAAAATGTTAACTTCATTTTCATAAATAAATAAAAATCATTAAACAGCATTCTTACTTTAGCCTGTTTGCTAACTTGATTTCAATGATAATAGGATATGACAACATTAGCATCTTCTAATTAAGATGCAACTTTCATTCTCGTTGTTTTAGTCTTGCAAACAAACTTTTCCTTCAGGAAAGCTTTTTTAGGCATAAACTCCAAACAAATAAAAGGTAAAATGAGCTTTTCCTCTAATAAGATGTAACAAATATAAGAAAAGAATAATAAGCCACGTAAGGCATGTTGGCCTGGGTTGCATTTCAAATCAGGATGTAAACATTGGCTTATAAAAAGTAGACTGATTGCATGAGTTGTCATCTTTGGCGTTAAAAACATGGAGACATATCCGAAAAGTTAGTCTAAAAAAAAAAAAGGATTGCGAGGAATATTGACATTTTAGTGCCGACACAAGAAATAGTTTTTTTCTTTTCCAGCAGCTCAGCTCCGGGTGCACGACGGCCACTCCCTTCCAACTCACTCACATCCAGTAAAAAGCTTTCATGAAGGACTTGGATCCTTTCAGAAGTTAGCCCAGCAGCGCAGCTTCACTGACGAGTGTCGCAAGAATATTCAAATATTCCCACCTGCAGTCCATCTTCTTATCTGCCCTTTCGGTGCACTCGTGTCCTTACGAAGCAGCTCATCTCTGGAAAAGCGCAGGCCAAAGCAACAGATGCGTGCTGCAGTCCCCAGTGACCCATTTCAGCCAATCACAAGCATGAAGAAAGTTATCTCAGGAAAAGGCAGAAAAGCAGCAAATTAAAGAAAATGAGAATCAAATGTGAGTAAAACCTTCCTAAAAGCACTTCAGCATCAGACACACAAGCCCAAAGCAAGCTTTGCAGGTGGTGCTACCGCCAACGGGTGCCACAGGTGGCATTATCACCAACAGGTGGCGCTACCACCAACAGGTGGCGCTACCACACCATATTAGCTAACAGGAAGAAGTTAGTCATTTCTAGAAAAGGCAGAAAACGGTAAATGATGAATTACGGGCATACTTAATAAAAATGCTTCACTATTTAGTGAAAAGTCAAACAAACAGCGAAAAGCCACGTATGCTGGCCGTAGAGCAGCAGGTGGCGCTCTAACCACTGCCAGCTCATGTGAGCCAATCAGAAAACAGAAGAAAGTCACTGGGAAAAGACACAAAACGGCTTATTGATGATTCTTCTCGTTCATTGGCGTATGTTGCTGAGCTTCCAGGAAGTGCATGAAAGCATCCACGGCCTTCTTCATCACGTGACTTTCAGCCTCCGCGTGGAACAAACCTTGTGTCAGGCGAAGACGTCTGCCGTCACCTCGGTGCCCCTCGATGAGCCTGCGTGGCGACAAGCATCATTTTTCATGTGCGACGAAGAGACGCTGCCACCGTGTCAACAACACAAACTTTTTATTCTTCTTCTTCTTCTTCTTTAAACAACACAAGGAAGATGCCACTCACCTGGCGTGGTTGGGCGGCGCGTCCTCGTGCGTGGGCGTGTACCGCCACATTTGCAGGGTGGTGGTGTCCGGGTCGGTGCTGCGGTCGTCGCTGAGGCTGCTGATGGTGGCCCCGCGTTGGGGAGGATCTGTGACGGGTCATGGGGAGACTCTGGAAGCGGCTGAGCGGAATAACGGGCGGAGGGGTTGGCGGAAGTGGGCCCCCAGGGGCGGCAGCAGCAGCGGGGGCTTGGGTCTGCGTTCCAGGGTGAAGCAAGGCAGCTTGGGTTTGTTGTCTCCGGTTCTGGAAGGTCTGCGCCCTCTCAGTGTGGACTTTCAGTGCCGCCTGGGTGAGGGCGCTCGGTTGAGGCTGGCTCGGGATCGGAGCGCTGGCTGCTTGGCGAGGTTGGCCGGCACCGTGTGTTTGAGCGCTCCGACCTTGTCGCGTTTGGACTACAGCCACCCCGGGTTGCAGGAGGTGGTTGGGGTCGGCCATAGCTCTGGTATCTGCACCCAATGGGTCTCCTGCGGGCTGCCTCACAAAAGGATTGGTGCTCGGTGTCCCCTCCTGGTTGGAGGCAGGTCGGGCACCGGGTGGAAACCTCAAGTCCTGCCGGGCCCTCTCCCTCTGCATGGGGGGGCTTCTATGGGAGTGGCTGTTGGGCTCAAGCTGCGGCAATCTGAGGGTGCGCGTGTCCCAAACATCTGCCGAGTGGCTCCTTGTCCTTGGTTGGCCCCCCGTTGGGGGTGCATCTTCCCTGAATGGATTCCCACCTCTCAGGGGTGTTTGCTGCAAAGGCTGGTGGCTGGTGTCGTCTGTGCTGTCTGGGCTTTGCACTCTTGGAAGCGTCCTGTGGGGATACGCTGGCGTTCCTCGCAAACGATCCCATGGCATCTGGCGGTGGGATGGGCTAGTGTGGAGCTCCGCCTCCTGCTGGTAGGTTTGCGTGTTTGCGTTGCACTGAGCGGTGCGTGTGGAAGTGATTGCGGTTGGGATGAACCCGGTTTGCTGACTTGTGGCTATGTTGCTGTTGAGCCCGGCTGGACCCGGATAGACAGGCCCACCTTGTGGCGCCGTGCCTATCAGATATGGATTATGATTACTGATCCTGGCGACTTCCTGCTGGGTGTGTTGGCTGCCAGCAGGGAAGGCGTTAAGGTTGAGGTGGATGGTGGGAATCTGTGCGTTGCTGCTGTTCTGCTGGCCGCCTTGCGGCAGTGCGTTGAGGCTGAGCTGGACCGCCGCCGGCTGCCCACCGCTTTGAGCAGTGCCTGTCTGGATGAGGATGTTGGGATTGGTCGGGTGCGGGTCGTCGTGCGTGAAAGCTGGGTTGTCGACACCGTTGTGCGTTGGCCGGTGTGTGTCGCTGGTGGTTTGTATGCCGTTCAGCTGCAACGCCCGCAGGTCGCTTCCTGTTTGGAGCTGCGGGCGGCGGGCGTGTGAGCTTGACTGAAAGACGGGGGGGTCGGGACCTTGGCCCAGATCCCTTGCGCCATTAGCTGGTACATCTGGAGGCTGAGTGGCGACAGGTGACAAATGAAGCTGCGACAAGGAAGAGACAGCAGAAGAGAGATCGATGTTAGCAAAGCAGCCTCACACGCTGCTTCAAAATCAAATCAATCAAAAGCAGTACAGTGGCTTACTGGAGGTCGGGAATTGGTGTGGTTCTTCTGCACCGCCACTGCTTCTCTCACTCGCCTTTGTCGTGCTGCAATAACATCAAACAACCTCACACCAATTTTTTAGTCCATTTCTATCATGCACAAAAGCTTTTACTTTGAAGAGACAGCACTAGCAATGGTGGTAATAGTCATGGAAATCATTTGTCACAAATGAAAAGCACACTCCGTATTTCCTCAGATACACACCAATACTACTACTACTACTACAACAATAACAGAGTTTCCGCTACGTGTAACTGATCATGGCGCACCGCCAAAGCAAAATAAAATAAAAGCCGTCACATCTTATCTCATTCAATACCAAAGACGTATTTATAAGTTTTTATAAACCCAAATGCCCAATCCCAACGATGTATTTGTACGTCTTTTACGTTTTTGTTGAGCGAGAGGCGAAAAGAAGTGATGACAGAACTCCACACTAATGGATTTCACTTCAGAGCACTTTTAAGCCATAAAAACGGTGGCAGTAGTGCATTTGATAAGAGCTGGGCAGAGATCTATCAATGGAACAATCACACATGACAGGAAGGAGGAAGTGAGAGAGCATGAAGGAGCATAGCGTGCAGAAGGTTACGCGTTGGAGGGAAAATTTTAGCGCGCGCGCACACACACACACACACACAGTTTAGTTCCAAATGTAAAAATTGTAAATAGTTGATGGTGCTATATTTGTAAATAAATTGCTATTTTGATGTTTTTTGTGTTGTTTATGTTGTGGTACATTTGTTTAGATATGTGAGCTGTCACAAAAGCAAAAAATATTTGTGTCAAAGTGAAAGTTATGCTTGAAATGTGTCTTTTCACAAAAAGCTGCTTTTCCCCCTTTTTAGTCAGGAACTGATGTTTTCCTGAAACTTCCCTATGTTCTACTGCTGATTACTAAAGAATGCAAAAAGGTAGAAGCAAACTTTTTTTTCCCCGGTGAAAGACAGGAGTGTAATGTTTCTTTTGGTAGGTTCCATGTTTATATAGCCATAGAACACAATATTCTGTGTGCCTTGAAAGATCAGTCCAAATGGACAGTACTGAAGTGGTTGACCTTTGAAAAATGGCTGGGATTGAATGAGTTAAAAATTTGTTTTTTGTTTTGTTTTGTTTTTTACTTGAAAACAGGGTTAAGTAATAAATAGTATTAATGGATATAAAAATGCTTCGCTGCGCTTTATTTTGATAAGCATGCACTGGAATCGCCCGTCTGCCTGTTGGCACTGGCGTGTGTGTGAGCAGATGAAAGTGGACGACCCGCCTTGTGTTGACGTTCACTTTTTGTTTCTTGTTACGGAGAGAATGAAAGAATGTGGGGATGTGTGGACCTCCTTTCCACCTGTGGAGTTAAGTAACGCCCCCAGCCAGTATTGCAGGAAATACAGGACGACAACATCTGGTTTCTTTTTACCCACAAAAAAGCTTTTCAGACAACAAAAACTCTGACTGTTGTTGCTTGGACACCTGCTGATGCAAACACAGACTCACAAAATAGACTGATGATATTCCCCACGACACAGACAACAAAAATATGAGGGGAAAAAATGGACAATATTCATAATTGTAAGAAAAAAAAAGCTGCAACATTACAATACGTATATATGTTTGTCCTTGTCAAGGAACAATTGAAGTCATGAAGAGTGGCCATTTTAACGAGTGAATGATGAGACTATTCCTCAGGTAAGTAAATGGAATATTTTCATTGTTATGACATACAAAATCCGTTTTTCAACAGAGCTAACTAGACATGAAACAGCACCCATGAAGTAAAAAAAAAGTCAAAATTACAAGATTAAAAAGTCCTAATTATGAGATAAAAAGTCCAAATTATGAAATGCAAACTGCACAGTTTGAATCTCATCATTTGTGTTTTTTTAATCTCTAAATTAAGACTTTTTATTTAAAAATATTATAATTAAGACTTTTTATCTCATAATTTGGGTTTTTTTTTTATCTTATAATTAGGACTTTTTATCTTGTAATTTGGGATTTTAATCACATAATTATGACTTTCTGTCATAATTTTTTTTATCTCAGAATTAAATTTTGACTTCCTATCTCATAATTTCCACTTTTTACATCCTAATCATGACTCACCATTAAGATATGTTTTTCTTCCAGTGGTCCAAACGGGCTTCCATAGAATAAAGCTGTAATTTTATGAGAAATGTTTGAAATGTTCCCCAAGAAGAAGACAGCATGTTCCATGAATAAAGTTGCATGACTACAAGACAATGTTCATTTTTCACCTACAGAAACAAGTCTGAATTTTCCGTGACTAAAAGTTGTAATAGTACAAGAATTCTGTAAAATTCTTTCCTCAGGTATAAAAAAAAAAAAAAGTCAAAATGTTATGTAAATAAAGTTGTAATTTTATGAATTTATTTTGATTTTTTTCCTCAAGAAGTCAGCATGTTCCATGTACAGTAAAAAGTTGTAATATTACAATTTGTAATTTTTCCCCGCAAGAAAATAAATTGGAAATTTCTGTGACTAAAAATTGTAACATTATAACTTTTTTTAAAAATGTTTTTCCCAAGGTTAAAAAAACTAAATCTAAATACTATGTAAATAAAAACTGTAATTTTCTGAGAATTTTTTGCCCCCAAAAAAGTCAGCATGTTCCATGTGAATAAAGGTGTAATATTACAAGACAGTCTCAGCTTTTTCCCCAAGACAAGAGTTTGGAATGTGAACAATTTGGGATATTACCAGGAAATTGTTGCAATTTTAGTGAGTGGTTGTTGGGACTTAACAACACAAATAAAAATATGGCTGATGATTGACTGCAGACCATCGCCAACAAAAGGAGGACATAGAAATAAAATAACCAAGTGTATGAATAAACATAAAAGGTCCTTACCCCGCCTCCTTAGCAGGAGACACACCAGCAAGACGATGAGCAGCACCAGGATGAGGAGCAACAGGAAACTGCCAATCACGATCCCGACCACTTCGCCTACGTCCAGACACGTGTCTGCAAGGGAAAGAAGACCATGTGGGGATATACAGTAAAATCCACATTTGGGGTTTTGTGCAAATTGGTTGGGTGGGTGAGTCATGAAAACATGCTTGCCCTTTGAGCTTGGCAGAGGTAACCAACAAAGCTAAGCAGGCAGCAGAGAAAAGCCGACACCAGGACAAAGAAAACACACGGAAAGGAGGAGGAAGCGTGTGTGACAAAGTCAAATGACCACATTCCCGGCAGATCAATCTCCCAGGATGCATTGTGTCCCTCTGCTGTCATGACGACAGATTCAGGGATGCCATCATTATCAGCACTTGTGCTGGTAACTCACTTTCCACGGACACGTCTGTCGCCTGCTCCGATGTGGCACCCGTGACCTCGTTCCTGGCCATGCAGGTGAAGCGCCCGCTGTCGTCGGTGGAGGAGGTCTGGACGCTGAGCACGCCGCTGTCGGGCTGAGCCGGCACCACCGGCTCGCCATCACGTTGCCACGTAAAGAGGGCCGGGGGCAGGGAGTCGGACGTGCAGGTGAGACGCAGGACCTGGCCCGCCAGGACATCGGCGCTTCCCACGCAGTCCTTGGGGGCGTCCTTGGTGAGGACAGGCGTGTCAGGTCCAACTGGTTTGGTGATGGACACAGGGGGGCGCTATCAGCATCACTTTGGACAACTGGCATATTTATTGTGGTCTGGCATCAAGTCATACCAGTTCCTTCAAGGGAAACTCCACCAAGGCTGGCTTTAGTCATTAGATAACACACACACTGCTCAAAAAAATTAAAAGGAACACTTGGAAAACACATCAGATCTAAACTGGGGGGAAAATGATCTTGAATATGTTTCCTGATAATAAGTGGGTGATGTATTAGTAACAAAATGATGCCACATAATTTGATAGAAATGAAAATGATCACCCTATAGAGGGGGGGAAATCAAAGACACCCCAAAAATGAAAGTGAAAAAATGATGCAGCGGACTGGTCCATTTTGCCAAAATGTCATTGTAGCAACTCAAAATGATTCTCAGTAGTTTGTGTGGCCCCCACGTGCTTGTACGCATGCCTGACAACGTCGGGGCATGCTCCTAATGAGACTACGGATGGTGTCCTGGGGGATCTCCTCCCAGATCTGGACCAGGGCATCACTGAGCTCCTGGACAGTCTGAGGAGCAACCTGGCGGCGCCGGATGGACCTAAACATAATGTCCCAGAGGTGTTCTATTGGGTTTAGGTCAGGTGAACGTGGGGGCCAGTCAATGGTATCAATTCCTTCATCCTTCAGGAACTACCTGCATACACTAGCCACATGAGGTCGGCATTGTCATGGACCAGGAGGAAACCAGGTCCCACTGCACCAGCGTAGGTTCTGACAATGGGTCCAAGGATTTCATCCCGATACCTAATAGCAGTCAGGGTGCCATTATCTAACCTGTAGAGGTCTGTGCGTCCTTCCAGGGATATGCCTCCCCAGACCATCACTGACCCACCACCAAACCGGTCATGCTGAATGATGTTGCAGGCAGCATAACGTTCTCCACGGCATCTCCAGACCCTTTCACGTCTGTCGCATGTGCTCAGGTTGAACTTGCTCTTGCTATCAGGGAAGAGCACAGGGCACCAGTGGTGTAGTTGCCGATTCTAGTGGTCTATGGCAAATGCCAGTCGAGCTCTACGGTGCTGGTCAGGGAGTACAGGGCCCACTACAGGACGTCGGGCCCTCAGGCCAGCCTCATGTAGCCTGTTTCTGATTGTTTGGTCAGAAACATTCACACCAGTGGACTGCTGGAGGTCATTTTGTAGGGCTCTGGAAGTGCTCATCCTGTTCCTCCTTGCACAAAGGAGCAGATACCGATCCTGCTGAGGGTTGAAGGACCTTCTACGGCCCTGTCCAGCTGTCCTGGAGTAACTACCTGTCTCCTGGAATCTCCTCCATGCGTCCAGGTACTGCAGTGATGCCCTGGTCCAGATCTGGGAGGAGATCCCCCAGGACACCATCCGTAGTCTCATTAGGAGCATGCCCCGACATTGTCAGGCATGCGTACAAGCACGTGGGGGCCACACAAACTACTGACAATCTTTTTGAGTTGCTACAATGACATTTTAGCAAAATGGACCAGTGTGCTGCATCATTTTTTCACTTTCATTTTTGGGGTGTCTTTGATTTTGGGGGTGTCTGTATGGGCATATGGGTACACTCCATGGGCAAAAGGTTTTTTAACAATGTTTCAATGCTAACAAAAACATGGAAAAAAATACAAAAAAGTAAAAAAAAAAACAGAAAATGAAGATGTTTGTGCACAAGTAACTTACAGAAGACGGTGAGACTCTGCGTGGCAGTGAGGGCGCTGAGCGGGTTGCTGACGGTGCACGTGTAGTCGCCGGCATCGCCGCGTTGCCCCGGGTTGATGGCCAATGTGCCGTCAGCGATGGTGATCCTGGAGTCTTCCGTGAGGGCGGCGCTGTCTTTCCCCCACTGGAAGCTGAGCTCTGTGCCGCCAGAGGTGCACGTCAGCGTGATGTTCCCCCCCTCCACCGCCACCGACGGCACAGAGAGAGTCACCCCCGACACCGCCTCTAAAAAAGAAAGATTACGACTAAAAACAACGTATGGTGCCATTGGGTCTAGCGGGGGAGGCGGGACAATAGAGGCTGCCCTCTGTTTTTATGTTTGTGGCGAGGATGATAGAAACTACGCAAAATTTGCAAGCACGTCGGGTCCGGGAAAAAAAACTAAGATATTCCAGTGGTCCGGAACACAAACAACCAAAACTCACTCAGTAGCCCCCCCTGTAAATTTTGAAAAAAAAAATTGGCCATGCCACCAGTTTCACAGAACATCACCAAATTTGGTGAAGACGTCAATCGTGCCAGGACACACTAAAGAAGTCCCAAGAACCTATGTTCTAAAACTAACAGGAAGCAGCAATTTGGGGCAAAAACCAGGGATTGTATTTCAATAAACTAGTCCAAGGCACTTCAACCAAATGAACCCAAATGAAAATGACACACATTAGACAGATGGGCGATGTTATATTGCAAAGGATTTTAGGCTGTTCCATAAGATGTGGACGGGGCATGGCAACAGACTTTGATGACCACTAAGCATGAAGAACTCAGTTCCACAAGGTCATCATAATCGGTGCATACGATGAAGACAACACCTTGAAGCTATACAGAGGTCACTTCCTGAATTTGTGTCAGCGCCGCCGAGTGGCAACAGGAAATGGAATGTACATGCCCTCCGACTTATGGGAACCCTGAGTTGTGTGGGGGTGCGAGGGCCCGCTGAACGCTGCTCGCAGCTTTAATTTATAGGTAGTAACTACTCCCTCAACCAATCAATGCGCACTTCATTTCTCCAGGAGAGATACAACTAATCTGGGCCTGATACTGGCCTAGACAGCTCTTTGTCTAATTTGAATTGCCCATGACGCCTGTGTAGGCCTGTCAGGCTAACAAATAATGCTGGTCAATAATTGTGCTACAAATTATCATTGATAATAGATATTATCATCATTTGTGAAACCATTTTTATTGTCTCACAGCGGCACATTTGTCATTTGGCACATAAACACTGATCCTTGCTGGTACGTCGTTTTCTCTGGCAGAGCAGGCGTGTGTCAGGTGTGGTAAGAAGCAGAGCTACGGTGCCATCTAGGCCTGTCACGATAATCGATAAATCGAACCATTAAAAAAACAAAATGTTGTGTGTCATTTTGCTGGCCTCGATAAATTGCCATGTGCAGACATGTTCGTTTTCCTCTCTCACCTCTCTTTACCGCACAGGCTGGATAACAAGAGGGCCCACTCTGCACAGTAGTGAAGTTAGTTTCACGTTGAACGCTGGATATTCGTCTCAGTCGCTTTAAATTTCACATTGGCAGTTGAATATTCTGCTCCGTAGCAACAGCGGTAGTTCCGCCTCACTGTGCCCGGACTGCTCTCTCACGGTGCGGGGAGTATGCACGGGAAGTGTCACTCTAATCGCTGGTTGTTTATACTAGGGACCATCAAATGTTGTCAATAATATCGATTAGCGACAATAATTTGTCGGACAATTATTGTCCAACTAAATTTGTTATCCTGACCGGCCTCGTGTCATCTACTGTATGGAAGGACAAGCTGCATTCACAGGTAGTCCCATTATAATGTGTTCAATCAGGACCTGTTGTGTCGTAATAAAAGACTCGCGGTGGATGATGAAGTGTGTTGCTGCTGGTGTGGACAACGATGAGGAAATGTGGACAGGAGTTTAAGATGATGATATTAGAGGCGAGCGCTGCTGTCGGCGTGTTAAGGTTGGCAATCAAGTTTAAAAAGAGCGTCTGCCAGGATGCTACAGTAATGTGTTCATGAGCTAGGGCAAACAGGTACGGTATCTATTTGTGGCGGTCCAGATTTATTTGTGGTGGGCCAAACATGGCTAACACTGCGGGTAGCAGCTGATTTAACATTTCTACTTGAAATGATCTTTAATTATGAGGTGCCTTTTATGAATACAAGTGTGTAATGTTGGAACTTTGTGGAAACAAGGAATGACGCTTCATTTTCATCATTTAGTCACAAACGCTCAGTTTGAGAGTTTGCCTTATTTTTTGCTTCTGCAAATAACTGCAGCATTTCAGTCATTGGCGGAGGCGAGCGTGCACGTGAGCCGAGCCGCTGAGCGAGCGTGTGGGAGGTGTGCAAGGACGCGACATCAACGTGCTGTTGGCGAGCGTACACCAGGTGACCTTTCAGCAATAATTTGCTCCAGCCGTCAGCCATTAGTGACTGTGATAGCGACGGCGGGGCGGGGGCGCTGGTCACAATAGACTGTCAGCATGACAGGATCGTATGGAAATGAATGCAAATAGCCCACAAGCGTGCCGCGTATGAAATGATGTTCATCAGCCACAAAGCTTCTTTTCCATTCCTGTGGGTCACTGCTTTCATTAAAGCCCCCACACTCATCAAGATCATCCCTCTGCTTACCAAAAACCCTCAGTAGAACCGATCTGGAGTTTTCAGTCAGCCCCGTGGAGGCCAGAGGGACCACCTCCACCGTGTACTCCCCTGAGTCCACCAGCTGGGCGCTTCCGATCCGCAGCTGTGTGGCCGTGATGGTGACCCGGCCGCTGAACTGCGGCACCGCATTGATGGTGGACGACCCCCCGACCCACAGACCCAAGATGACCCCCTCGTAGCGCCAGGTCATGGACAGCACATCAGGAACGGTCAGCACCGTGAACTGGATCCCAGTGCCGGTAAGGACCAGAACGGGGTCAGCCTGGAACTGGATCTGGACCGGGTCCTGGGACTGCACAAGGGCTGGAGGGCAAACAAGACACGGGAAGCATTGGGGGGGGGAGAAGCTTTTAAAGACATCAGGAAGGAAAAACCTCCTTCCTTCCGCTGGAATCCACTCATCCCTCCTCATGGCAGTTAACTGCATCCACGCCCCACCCTCACCTGGGAGTCCGCCAAGTAGGACTCCTTATTTAAAGTAGTGTCACGAGATGAGACACACGACACTGGGTCTACGGAAGGAGATTTTAACATCACTTTTCAGCAAAGTACAATTTAAAAAAAATATGACAATATACTGCAAACTACGACTACATTTAATTTCTACTACGTTACACTCTTCTGCACTCTGTGTGTATGCTAGAGGCCCCGCCTCCACCCACCAAGACAATAATGACTGACAAAAGGGTTCACTCAGTTCATGCCGTTGTTCGATGGAACAAACGCACCAAGGTGCTGAAATAAATAAAGTCTCTCCCTATGGTCGTCTATCTGCATGTTTGGGGGCGACAGACACGCGTGCGAGGCCAGCAAAAGTTCATTTTCATTTATTGTGTGATGAACGTATTACGATGCTTAACTTATTTTCATTCAAGGCCAAATTGCCCGTGAGACATTTTTTTCTGAACAAAAAATCTTGTCCCATTTTAATCTTGCGAGATCTTGTGACACACCAACATTTTGGTAGTTAAAGCATTTTACCACCCACTAAATATGCTTTTTAAAATGATTAGAGCCCTGTAGACATGAAATAGCATCCCTATAGTCGCCTTTATGCTCCTATTACCCAATATTACCCAATCGCCTTCTTCCTCGTCACTACTGGGGCTGTCGGCTGTGGCGTTGGTCTTAGAAACCATGGCTTCTGTGCCTTCATTCATGTTAGCGGGTGCTTTCTCACGAGGCTGCTAGCATCCTGTGTCCACTCACTAGTAGCTCCGCCTCCACAAAGAGGCTGAAAGAGAGGACAGGAGGGCTCACTCTCTGTGTTCATTCCACTATAGAACCAAAGTGCACAGACTCATACAGAGCGAACCCTCTTGTCATCCAGCCTGCGTGGCACAGAGAGACCAGCAGATGAAACGCACATGTCATGATCCACCTTGTTTTTTTTAATCGTTGGATGAATTGATTCATCGCTTGCTGTGACAGGCCTGACCACCATCCACTTTTATGCACTGACTAACTTGCAGCTAGCCAGCACTGTGTGTATTTACACGAGGACAAGGATGTTTTTGGGTCCTTTGCAAGGAATGGATACTTTCATAAGCCAAGGAGTGGCTGTGGAAAGGAAAAACAGACTTTGTTTCCATCCACAGGCGCGTGTGGGCTCCAGCACCACTTTGCCAAATCCATTTTCAATAGGAAGCAGTGGCTAAAACCTATTTAATTACAAGAGACTGTTACAGATGATTATTACTTTAATTATTATCTCTCATGCATGAACAGCAGGCTCTAGTCAAGGAACAAATTGAAATATTTCAATATGTCATTTTCTATGCTGGTGTGCTGCTTGGTCTTTTGTCGCTGCGACGGCACGGCAACACAACTTTTCTTTCAATTTGACACACTTTTAAAAAGGACTTTGTTTTTAGTGATGCAAAATAAAGGATCCTAACTACAACAACACAAAAAACATATTTCTAAAGATAGCTGGTTCAATAAATGCATACAACACATCATGTGTAATAAACATCATATGTGCAACCATTTGGATGCATGTTTACATGTACCATATATACTGTATATATATATATATATATATATATATCATAATGTGTATGTATACATACATACATACATACATACATACATACATACAGACCTCCGTAGATATAAAGTAGATATCCATGTTCATATGTACATGGTACTGTTCTCCTAGACAATACTATTCAAACCACGAGTGACATTCACAACTATTACTGGGATTAAAGCAGTTGAAATGTTTAAATGAGTTGAGACGATGGCCTCTCGGGTTGATATCCGTGAGTTCTACTATGAACGAGCCTGAGAGGAGGCCTTGAATGCGTCACGCTGGGAATGCGGTAACGCTGGTTAGGAGAGAAGGCAAATGCAAGCAAGGAAGGCCACTTTGTGTGAATGACTGTTGTTTTTCGTCTGTGGACATGTTTGGAATACCTCAGCTTGTCTCATTTCGCCGCCGTAGAAGACAGACAAACTTACTTTTGAGGAAAAGTGTTTGTACCTGCCAGCAGAGAAAGGCTGATGAAGAAGGACACAAGTTGTCTCATGTCGCCAATCAGGACGCCCTGTGGACAACGACGGACGTTTAGGAAGCAAAATGAGCACTGCCGCGGCATTTCATGTGTCACAAGCAACACTTCCAACGTAAGTCAGTCACTTCCGGCTCCAAGTCATCCAAAGGAACATAAACTAGCTCGTCTCCGTCATAAGAATCATTTTTGTCATCAACTTACCCAAGCTTGGTGTCTTCATGGACATTTTGGAACATGCTCGGAGTCTGTTTGACAGCTAATGAGCTCAACATCCGGTGTGTTGACGCCAAACGTGTCACGAACACACCTGTCCTCTTAAAGGGCCAGCGTTCTCACCTCCAACGGGGCGTTTTGCGGCTACAATACATTCCAGGTAAGAAACGTCATAAACCATTTTTCTGCTTAGCCAGGTAGCATTTTCACTCAACTGCAGAGAGTACCAGACATCTGTGGTTTGTATTTTATCATGTAAAATAAAACATAATCATAGTATTGATGATGATGCCATTTTAGAGTATTTACACGTCAGAGGTATTGGAAGCATGAATGCTGGTTTTGTAAAGTTAAGTTAGCAAGAAACTGATGTGGCACTAAGCTGCAAGAAGAAAGAAGCAAACAATTAGTGTGAGCCAAGCTGCAGTGCAGGCAACGTTTACTCCTCATAGCAGGGTCAAGGCAAGGACCTGCTCCGTTTTTAAAGCGCTTTGGCTTTGTTTATCCGTGCTTTCTTGCTTGTATATCTATTATATATTCAAACCTTTAATGTTGTAATTGCTGGTCTTTTCAAAGCCCTTTCTTTTGCTGCCCGACAGGCGGAATCACGCCTGCAAAGACGTGGCTGTGCCATGGATGCTATGATGCTATGATGCCATGATGCTATGATGCTATGATGCCATGATGCTATGATGCCATGGATGCTATGATGCCATGATGCCATGATGCTATGATGCTATGATGCCATGATGCTATGATGCTATGATGCCATGATGCTATGATGCCATGATGCTATGATGCCATGGATGCTATGATGCTATGATGCCATGATGCTATGATGCCATGATGCTATGATGCTATGATGCCATGATGCTATGATGCCATGGATGCTATGATGCCATGATGCTATGATGCTATGATGCTATGATGCTATGATGCCATGATGCTATGATGCCATGATGCTATGATGCTATGATGCCATGATGCTATGATGTCATGAATGCTATGATGCTATGATGCTATGATGCCATGATGCCATGATGCTATGATCCATGATGCTATGATGCCATGGATGCTATGATGCCATGATGCCATGATGCTATGATGGCATGATGCTATGATGCCATGATGCTATGATGCTATGATGCCATGATGCTATGATGCCATGGATGCCATGGATGCTATGATGCTATGATGCCATGATGCTATGATGCCATGATGCTATGATGCCATGGATGCTATGATGCTATGATGCCATGATGCTATGATGCTATGATGCCATGGATGCTATGATGCCATGATGCCATGATGCTATGATGCCATGATGCCATGATGCCATGATGCTATGATGCCATGATGCCATGATGCCATGATGCCATGATGCTATGATGCCATGGATGCTATGATGCCATGGATGCTATGATGCTATGATGGCATGATGCTATGATGCCATGATGCTATGATGCTATGATGCCATGATGCTATGATGCCATGGATGCTATGATGCTATGATGCCATGATGTTATGATGCCATGATGCTATGATGCCATGGATGCTATGATGCCATGATGCTATGATGCTATGATGCTATGATGCTATGATGCCATGATGCTATGATGCTATGATGCTATGATACTATGATGCTATGATGCCATGGATGCTATGATGCTATGATGCCATGATGCTATGATGCTATGATGCCATGATGCTATGATGCTATGATGCCATGATGCTATGATGCTATGATGCCATGATGCTATGATGCTATGATGCCATGATGCTATGATGCCATGATGCTATGATGCCATGATGCTATGATGCCATGGATGCTATGATGCCATGATGCTATGATGCTATGATGCCATGATGCTATGATGCCATGATGCTATGATGCTATGATGCCATGATGCTATGATGTCATGAATGCTATGATGCTATGATGCCATGATGCCATGATGCCATGATGCTATGATGCCATGATGCTATGATGCCATGGATGCTATGATGCCATGATGCCATGATGCTATGATGGCATGATGCTATGATGGCATGATGCTATGATGCTATGATGCCATGATGCTATGATGCCATGGATGCTATGATGCCATGATGCTATGATGCCATGGATGCTATGATGCTATGATGCCATGATGCTATGATGCTATGATGCTATGATGCCATGGATGCTATGATGCCATGATGCCATGATGCTATGATGCCATGATGCCATGATGCTATGATGCCATGATGCCATGATGCCATGATGCTATGATGCCATGATGCTATGATGCCATGGATGCTATGATGCCATGATGCCATGATGCTATGATGGCATGATGCTATGATGCCATGATGCTATGATGCTATGATGCCATGATGCTATGATGCCATGGATGCTATGATGCTATGATGCCATGATGCTATGATGCCATGATGCCATGATGCTATGATGCCATGATGCTATGATGCCATGATGCTATGATGCCATAATGCCATGCCATGATGCTATGATGCCATGATGCTATGATGCTATGATGCTATGATTTAAGATTCAAGAGAGTTTTATTGTCATGTGCATAGTAAAACAGCAGTTATACCATGCAATGAAATTCTTATTCTGTTCATTCTCCCAAGAAAAGAAAGAAAACACAAGAAAGAATAAGAACATAAGAAACATAAACACATAAACATAAATACCAATAAATTAAGCAACAAAACAGAAGAGACATTAATACAAATAAATGAATAAATGAATAAATAAATAAATAAAGTGCTATGAGTGTGTGCGTGTGTTGCGTGTGGCGTGTGTGAGTGCTTCGTTGAGAAGCCTGATGGCCTGTGGGTAAAAGCTGTTTGCCAGCCTTGTGGTCCTGGACTTCAAACTCCTGTAGCGTCTGCCTGACGGTAGGAGTGTGAATAATGAGTGTTGTGGATGTGTGCTGTCCTTGATGAGGTTGTGTGTTCTTCGTAGGACTCTAGTTTTATAAATGTCTTGCAGTGAGGGGAGGGCTGCCCCAACAAGGACACTTTCCATAGTGCATCTGTAGAAGCAATTTAGGATTGTGGTGGACATGCCAAATTTCCTCAGTCTTCTCAGGAAGTACAGTCTCCTTTGGGACTTCTTCAGAATTTGTTGGGTGTTGTGAGACCAGGTGAGGTCCTCGCTGATGTGTGTGCCAAGGAACTTGAAGGTTTTCACCCTCTCCACCTCAGTCTCATCAATAAACAGGGGTCTATGCGGCTCCTTTTCCCTTGTTCTTGGGTCGATGATCATCTCTTTAGTCTTATCTGTATTGAGAAGGAGATTGTTATCACGACACCAAGCTATGAGGTCCGCCACCTCTCTTCTGTATGATGTTTCAACACCACCAGTGATCAGTCCGATGACTGTAGTGTCATCCGCAAATTTAACGATGCTGGTGTTGTTCTGGGAGGCCACGCAATCGTAGGTGAAGAGCGTGTAGAGGAGTGGACTCAGCACACACCCCTGTGGGGTCCCAGTGCTCACAATTCTTGAGCTGGATGTGCGATTGTGGACTCTGACTGACTGGGGTCTGCCTGTTAGAAAGTTAAACACCCAGTTACAGAGGGGGGGTGACAGGCCAAGTGTGAGGAGCTTATTTGTGAGTTTGTGGGGGCTGACTGTATTAAATGCCATGATGCCATGATGCTATGATGCTATGATGCCATGATGCTATGATGCTATGATGCCATGGATGCTATGATGCCATGATGCTATCATGCTATGGATGCTATGATGCCACGGATGCTATGATGCCATGATGCTATCATGCCATGGATGCTATGATGCCATGATGCTATCATGCCATGGATGCTATGATGCTATGATGCCACGGATGCTATGATGCCATGATGCCGTGGATGCTATGATGCTATGATGCCATGATGCTATCATGCCATGGATGCTATGATGCTATGATGCAATGATGCTATGATGCTATGATGCCATGGATGCTATGATGCTATGATGCTATGATGCCATGGATGCTATGATGCTATGATGCTATGATGCTATGATGCTATGATGTCATGGATGCTATAATGCCATGGATGCTATGATGCCATGATGCTATGTACTGCTGGTGTTCTCCCATGACAGATCATCTGTTCCAATGTCAAAACTCACACATCATCGTTGTGCTGTTGAAAGTAAGATTTTCCAGTCCCGTTGTCACATTCTTCACCGTCTTACAAGTGTAAAAAGAAGTCAAGCACGTCTCTTTTTGAAAACAAAAAACATGAGCAAAGCGTAATGATTCTCATGAAACTAGCACTTTATTCTCCAAATATTTACACTTTATTCTCTAATATTTACACTTTATTCTCTAAATATTTACACTTTATTCTCTAATATTTACACTTTATTCTCCAAATATTTACACTTTATTCTCTAATATTTACACTTTATTCTCCAAATATTTACACTTTATTCTCTAATATTTACACTTTATTCTCTTAATATTTACACTTTATTCTCTAATATTTACACTTTATTCTCTTAATATTTACACTTTATTCTCTAATATTTGCACTTTATTCTCTAATATTTACACTTTATTCTCCTAATATTTACACTTTATTCTCTAATATTTAAACTTTATTCTCTAATATTTACACTTTATTCTCCTAATATTTACACTTTATTCTCTAATATTTACACTTTATTCTCCTAATATTTAAACTTTATTCTCTAATATTTACACTTTATTCTCTAAATATTTACACTTTATTCTCCTAATATTTACACTTTATTCTCTAATATTTACACTTTATTCTCTTAATATTTACACTTTATTCTCTAATATTTACACTTTATTCTCTTAATATTTACACTTTATTCTCTAATATTTGCACTTTATTCTCTAATATTTACACTTTATTCTCCTAATATTTACATTTTATTCTCTAATATTTACACTTTATTCTCTTAATATTTACACTTTATTCTTTAATATTTACACTTTATTCTCTAATATTTAAACTTTATTCTCCTAATATTTACACTTTATTCTCTAATATTTACACTTTATTCTCTAATATTTAAACTTTATTCTCTAATATTTACACTTTATTCTCCTAATATTTACACTTTATTCTCTAATATTTACACTTTATTCTCCTAATATTTAAACTTTATTCTCTAATATTTACACTTTATTCTCTAAATATTTACACTTTATTCTCCTAATATTTACACTTTATTCTCTAATATTTAAACTTTATTCTCTAATATTTACACTTTATTCTCCTAATATTTACACTTTATTCTCTAATATTTAAACTTTATTCTCTAATATTTACACTTTATTCTCCTAATATTTACACTTTATTCTCTAATATTTACACTTTATTCTCCTAATATTTAAACTTTATTCTCTAATATTTACACTTTATTCTCTAAATATTTACACTTTATTCTCCTAATATTTACACTTTATTCTTTAATATTTACACTTTATTCTCTAATATTTAAACTTTATTCTCTAATATTTACACTTTATTTTCCTAATATTTACACTTTATTCTCTAATATTTACACTTTATTCTCCTAATATTTAAACTTTATTCTCTAATATTTACACTTTATTCTCTAATATTTACACTTTATTCTTTAATATTTACACTTTATTCTCTTAATATTTACACTTTATTCTCTAATATTTAAACTTTATTCTCTAATATTTACACTTTATTCTCCTAATATTTACACTTTATTCTCTTAATATTTACACTTTATTCTCTAATATTTAAACTTTATTCTCTAATATTTACACTTTATTCTCTAATATTTACACTTTATTCTCTAATATTTAAACTTTATTCTCTAATATTTACACTTTATTCTCTAATATTTACACTTTATTCTCTAATATTTAAACTTTATTCTCTAATATTTACACTTTATTCTCTAATATTTACACTTTATTCTCCTAATATTTAAACTTTATTCTCTAATATTTACACTTTATTCTCTAATATTTACACTTTATTCTTTAATATTTACACTTTATTCTCTTAATATTTACACTTTATTCTCTAATATTTACACTTTATTCTCTTAATATTTAAACTTTATTCTCTAATATTTATACTTTATTCTCTTAATATTTACACTTTATTCTCTAATATTTACACTTTATTCTCTAATATTTACACTTTATTCTCTTAATATTTACACTTTATTCTCTTAATATTTACACTTTATTCTCTAATATTTAAACTTTATTCTCTAATATTTACACTTTATTCTTTAATATTTACACTTTATTCTCTTAATATTTACACTTTATTCTCTTAATATTTACACTTTATTCTCCTAATATTTAAACTTTATTCTCTAATATTTACACTTTATTCTCTTAATATTTACACTTTATTCTCTTAATATTTACACTTTATTCTCTAATATTTAAACTTTATTCTCTGATATTTACACTTTATTCTCTAATATTTACACTTTATTCTTTAATATTTACACTTTATTCTCCTAATATTTACACTTTATTCTCTAATATTTACACTTTATTCTTTAATATTTACACTTTATTCTCTAAATATTTACACTTTATTCTCTAATATTTACACTTTATTCTCCTAATATTTACACTTTATTCTTTAATATTTACACTTTATTCTCTAATATTTAAACTTTATTCTCTAATATTTACACTTTATTCTCCTAATATTTACACTTTATTCTCTAATATTTACACTTTATTTTCTAATATTTACACTCTATTCTCCGAATATTTACACTTTATTCTCCTAATATTTACACTTTATTCTCTTAATATTTAAACTTTATTCTCTAATATTTACACTTTATTCTCTAATATTTAAACTTTATTCTCTAATATTTACACTTTATTCTCCTAATATTTACACTTTATTCTCTTAATATTTAAACTTTATTCTCTAATATTTACACTTTATTCTCTAATATTTACACTTTATTCTTTAATATTTACACTTTATTCTCTAATATTTAAACTTTATTCTCTAATATTTACACTTTATTCTCCTAATATTTAAACTTTATTCTCTAATATTTAAACTTTATTCTCTAATATTTACACTTTATTCTCTAATATTTAAACTTTATTCTCTAATATTTACACTTTATTCTCCTAATATTTAAACTTTATTCTCTAATATTTACACTTTATTCTCTAATATTTACACTTTATTCTTTAATATTTACACTTTATTCTCTTAATATTTACACTTTATTCTCTAATATTTACACTTTATTCTCTTAATATTTAAACTTTATTCTCTAATATTTATACTTTATTCTCTTAATATTTACACTTTATTCTCTAATATTTACACTTTATTCTTTAATATTTACACTTTATTCTCTAATATTTAAACTTTATTCTCTAATATTTACACTTTATTCTCTAATATTTAAACTTTATTCTCTAATATTTACACTTTATTCTCCTAATATTTACACTTTATTCTTTAATATTTACACTTTATTCTCTAATATTTACACTTTATTTTCTAATATTTACACTTTATTCTCCTAATATTTACACTTTATTCTCTTAATATTTAAACTTTATTCTCTAATATTTACACTTTATTCTCTAATATTTACACTTTATTCTCCTAATATTTACACTTTATTCTCTAATATTTACACTTTATTCTTTAATATTTACACTTTATTTTCTAATATTTACACTTTATTCTTTAATATTTACACTTTATTCTCCTAATATTTACACTTTATTCTCCAAATATTTACACTTTATTCTCTAATATTTAAACTTTATTCTCTAATATTTACACTTTATTCTCCTAATATTTACACTTTATTCTCTAATATTTACACTTTATTCTCTAATATTTACACTTTATTCTTTAATATTTACACTTTATTTTCTTAATATTTACACTTTATTCTCTAATATTTACACTTTATTCTCTAATATTTACACTTTATTCTTTAATATTTACACTTTATTCTCTTAATATTTACACTTTATTCTCTAATATTTACACTTTATTCTCCTAATATTTACACTTTATTCTCCAAATATTTACACTTCATTCTCTAATATTTACACTTTATTCTCCTAATATTTAAACTTTATTCTCTAATATTTACACTTTATTCTCTAATATTTACACTTTATTCTTTAATATTTACACTTTATTCTCTTAATATTTACACTTTATTCTCTAATATTTAAACTTTATTCTCTAATATTTACACTTTATTCTCCTAATATTTACACTTTATTCTGTAATATTTACACTTTATTCTCCTAATATTTACACTTTATTCTCTAATATTTACACTTTATTCTCTTAATATTTACACTTTATTCTCTTAATATTTACACTTTATTCTCTAATATTTAAACTTTATTCTCTAATATTTACACTTTATTCTTTAATATTTACACTTTATTCTCTAATATTTACACTTTATTCTCCTAATATTTACACTTTATTCTCTAATATTTACACTTTATTCTCTAATATTTAAACTTTATTCTCTTAATATTTACACTTTATTCTCTTAATATTTACACTTTATTCTCTAATATTTAAACTTTATTCTCTAATATTTACACTTTATTCTCTAATATTTACACTTTATTCTTTAATATTTACACTTTATTCTCTTAATATTTACACTTTATTCTCTAATATTTAAACTTTATTCTCTAATATTTACACTTTATTCTCCTAATATTTACACTTTATTCTGTAATATTTACACTTTATTCTCCTAATATTTACACTTTATTCTCTAATATTTACACTTTATTCTCTTAATATTTACACTTTATTCTCTAATATTTAAACTTTATTCTCTAATATTTACACTTTATTCTCCTAATATTTACACTTTATTCTTTAATATTTACACTTTATTCTCTAATATTTACACTTTATTCTCTTAATATTTACACTTTATTCTCTAATATTTAAACTTTATTCTCTAATATTTACACTTTATTCTCTTAATATTTACACTTTATTCTTTAATATTTACACTTTATTCTCTTAATATTTACACTTTATTCTCCTAATATTTACACTTTATTCTCTAATATTTACACTTTATTCTCCAAATATTTACACTTTATTCTCTTAATATTTACACTTTATTCTCTTAATATTTACACTTTATTCTCTAATATTTACACTTTATTCTCTAATATTTACACTTTATTCTCCAAATATTTACACTTTATTCTCTTAATATTTACACTTTATTCTCATAATATTTACACTTTATTCTCAAGATTCAAGATTCAAGATTCAAGAGAGTTTTATTGTCATGTGCATGGTAAAACAGCAGTTATACCATGCAATGAAAATCTTATTCTGTTCATTCTCCCAAGGAAAAGAAAGAAAAACACAAGAAAGAATAAGAACATAAGAAACATAAACACATATACATAAATACCAAGAAATTAAGCAACAACAACAGAAGAGACATTAATGCAAGTAAATAATAGTGCTCACAATTCTTGAGCTGGATGTGCGGTTGTGGACTCTGACTGACTGGGGTCTGCCTGTGAGAAAGTTAAACACCCAGTTACAGAGGGAGGGAGACAGGCCAAGTGTGAGGAGCTTATTTGTGAGTTTGTGGGGGCTGACTGTATTAAAAGCAGAGCTATAGTCTATAAATAGCATTCTGACGTATGTGTCCTGGCCCTGTAGGTGAGAAAGGGCTGTGTGGATGACAGTGTTGACTGCAGCATCCGTGGACCGGTTCTGGCGATATGCAAACTGTAGAGGGTCCACAGTTGACGCCGGGATGCTCTTTTTGATGTGGGTCATGACTATTCTTTCAAAGCACTTCATAACAATAGGAGTGAGTGCTATAGGGCGATAGTCATTCAAGCAGGTCACGTTGCTCTTCTTGGGTACGGGCACTATGGTGGTGGACTTAAAGCAGGTCGGTACAGATGCTTGTGCAAGCGACAGGTTAAATATGTCAGCAAGCACATCAGCTAGCTCTGATGAGCAAACCCGAAGTGCACGTCCTGAGATGTTGTCTGGGCCTGCTGCTTTTCGTGGGTTTGTTTTGTTTAGAACCCTGCGCACATCAGCTGATGTCACCATGAGAGGTGCGTCCTGTGTGCTCCCCAGTTTCAGCCACCCTCTCTGCTC
Organism: Dunckerocampus dactyliophorus; assembly: GCF_027744805.1. Lineage (NCBI taxonomy): Eukaryota > Metazoa > Chordata > Actinopteri > Syngnathiformes > Syngnathidae > Dunckerocampus > Dunckerocampus dactyliophorus. Next base: position 512,825 of record NC_072825.1, read on the forward strand.
ATCAGAAGTTTGGGTGTCAAAGCGGGCATAGAACTCGTTCAGCTCATCTGGAAGTGTGGTTTGGCTGGACGTGGCTACGCTACTCTGCTGTCGATAGTCTGTGATGTGCTGGAGCCCCGCCCACATGCGCCGAGGGTCTGAGGTGGAATAGTAGCCCTCCAGCTTCTGTCTGTACTGTCTTTTGGCCTCCCGTATGGACCTCCTCAGGTCATATCTGGCCTTTTTGTAGTCATCAGCGGTGCCCATGACAAATGCAGTCGAACGAGCACGTAGCTTAGCCCTTACATCACAGTTCATCCACTGTTTTTGGTTAGGGTATTTTCTGTAATACTTGGTGGTGGTAACAGTCTCTATACATGTGCTAATGTAGCCAGTAACAGCAGAAGCATATTCATCCAAATCAACAGTACAATCTTCCCTCCCCGCTGCAGTTTTAAACAAATCCCAGTTTGTGCAGCCAAAGCAGTCCTGAAGTACTTGATCAGTTTCTTCATTCCACACTTTAACTGCTGTACTTACAGGGGGAGCTTGTTTAAGAAGTTGTCTGTATGTTGGATAAAGGAATATAGAGATGTGGTCAGCCTTTCCAAAGTGGGGTCTTGGAACAGCCTTCAAAGCACCTTTCATGTTGCTGTAGACTTGGTCCAGGATGTTATTTTCCCTTGTGGGAAAGCTCACATACTGGTAATATTTGGGGAGGACAGTCCTGAGGTTACAGTGGTTGAAATCGCCAGATATAATGAATACAGCGTCTGGGTGTTTGGTCTCGTGTTTATCGATGATGTCATGCAGGAGGCCTAGTGCATTAGCAGTGTTAGCTCGTGGTGGGATGTAAACAGCAGTTAAATACACAGCGCTAAACTCACGAGGTAAATAAAAAGGTCTGCATTTCACCATCAGCAGCTCAATGTCCTGCGAGCAGTGCTTTTCTATCTAATCTATCTATCTAATATTTACACTTTATTCTCTAATATTTACACTTTATTCTCCTAATATTTACACTTTATTGTCGTCAAATTAGCACATTTTGGTTGTAAGATTGCAACTGTTTTGACTTTATTCAAGCATTGCAGTTTTGAAGGCTGAAACAGTCAAAGATGAGCGAGGTCGAGCATGAAGATGATTTCCTTTGCAGACGTGATTTTTCATTTGGTTTCCACCCAGAAGACATCACTTACAAAAACTTGGAGCTTCCATGCGGAAGATGAGATCTTCTATACTGTAAATACTGTCTGCTATTGTTTCCATGGGTCCCAGCAAGCTGGCCCAATAAGGCATGCACGTGTCAGCCTGTGTGACAGCCCCCCCTGCTGGTTAATTTCCGCTAACGGCGCTGAGTGTGACTGGGATTACTCCGTTTTTTTTGTTTTTTTTAATGCGGTCTTGCTCCTAAAGCAGCAGGTGTCTAAACTTCTTTATCCAACTTTATCCTCGTAAACGTGCGACTTTTGTTGCTGTAAGATGACAACTTTTTTTCTCTTAACTTTATGTAGGCCTGGAAGGATACGAACGAAAAAAAGCAGCTGGGTCATTTTGACGGCCTGGATAAATTGGCACGTGCGCATACGTATGCCTGTTCTTTTAGTGGGTGAATGCACATAGCGCTAGCAGTTAGCAAGCAAACACTAGTTTCTAAGGCGAATGCCACAGCTCCAGTGAGGAGGTGCAGCAGGCCTTCATCCTAACAGTCAACGCTTTACTGAGGCGTTTGATCGGCGGAGTAAATATAAAACGAAACAGCGCAAAACGGTGCGCGCTCACAGACAGTGTGAGTGAGCGTCACCATAGGCAACTCACACAGGCACACTATACTTGAGTGCCATCTCGTGGTTCAAATGTCACACTTCATGAAAGATTCATGACAAAAATGGTCTGAACAAGTCGATAATATCGATTAGCGGCGATAATTTATATTTATATTTACTGTCCAGCACAGTTTGTTATTGTGACAGGCCTACACTTTATTCATTTCTTCTCCTAATATTTGGACTTTATTCTCATAAAATATTGTCATAAAATGATTATTTTCTGTTGTTTTGTTTGTGTTTTCAGAATGTGCCGAGAGCCATGACAACACCGGTGAGGGACCACAAAGGGCCCCCGGGCCACACTTTGGACACCGCTGTCCTGAAGTGCAGAGGCGAGCGTATTCCCGGTCAGGAAGTGATGTCATGGCTGCATGCCGTGTGAAGGCGTGACGTGACACAATGTCGCCCGTGAAGGAAGCAGGAATGATTCTCGGAGAGTTTGACGCTTGCTGCTCGCAAGGCAGCGCAGCGAGAGCTTCTTATCACACAAACCCTGCATTGTCACTCGTTTCCCTTCGCATGAATACCAGGAAACTGACCAGGATGTGTCGTCCACCACGAGGAACAGAGCTTAGGAAGGTCGCTAGTTCACTTCCCCTGACGTGCATCATGCTGGCTACAGCAGAACATCGGCTCAATAACCTCCTCATCCACTCATGACTGGAAAATGATGAGGAGTGCATGAGAAAGTGGGAAGGAAAACGTGGCTCTCTTTGATTTGGATTGTATTGTATTAGTACTTTATTTATCCCACAGCGGGGAAATTGACTTGTTACAGCAGCAAGCAAGATACGCAAGTAAAGAATACATAGTGACTACAACATGGTTCAGGTGGTGCAGGTGTTGTAGAGCCTGACAGCGGTCGGTATGAAGGACCTGCGGAACCTCTCCTTCTTACACCGTGTGATCAACACACAGCAGCGACACAAACCAATGTTGGAATAGCGCTAAGGAGCAAAGTGAGCATGAACAGCGCCCACGAGCAACAATACCGCACATCAAAGCGCACGCAGAGCTAGATGAAGCTGCTACTTCAAGTGCAGACGCTGCCATCTTGTGGTGTTCATAAAAAAATGAAAATTCCAGAGGTTGCCTACAGCCACAGCTGTCAATTCCAGTCTTTTTCTGGGAGTTGGAAAATCCTAGAAATGATGTGGGATGTCCAAAGTGCATCCGGGGACCATTTGCAGCCCGCAGATGTTTAAAAAAAAAAAAAAATGTAAAAATATCATTTAACAAGAAAACAATTTTAAAAAACAACATCAACATCTTCGCTAATTAAAAAATCTGCAGTCATTTTACAGGAAGTCCAAATATTCAGAGAAAAATAATCCTAATCTACAGAGAAAAGGTGGTAATTTGATGAGGAATAATCATGTCATTAAGTAGCATAGAGCTGAAATATTAAAGAATAAATATGACGGTTTTTTAAGTCGTAATATGAGGAACAAAAAAAATGAAGTTGTCATTTTTGGAAAATTAGGTTGAGGAAAAGTTGGAGTATTTCGGGAATGAAGTCAAAATATTAAGAGAAAACAATCGTAGTTTTACAAGAATAGTGTGCTATGATGATATGATATATGAGATATATGATATGATATGATATATGATATATATGATATATGATATGATATATGAGATATATGATATGATATGATATATGATATATATGATATATGATATGATATATGAGATATATGATATGATATATATGATATATGATATGATATATGAGATATATGATATGATATGATATATGATATATATGATATGATATATGAGATGTATGATATATGATGAGATATATGATATGATATATGAGATATATGATATATGATATGATATATGAGATATATGATATGATATATGATATGATATATATGATATATGAGATATATGATACATGATGAGACATATGATATATGATATGATATATATGATATATGAGATATATGATATATGATGAGACATATGATATATGATATATGATATGATATATGATATATCAGATATATGATATGATATATACAGTATGATATATGAGATATATGATATGAGATATGATATGATATATGATATGATATATGAGATATATGATATATGATTAGATATATGATATGATATGATATATGAGATATATGATATGATATATGAGCTATATGAGATATATGATATGATATATGAGATGTATGATATATGATGAGATATATAATGATATATGAGATATATGATATATGATGAGACATATGATATATGATATGATATATATGATATATCAGATATATATGATATATGATATAATATATATGATATGATATATGAGATATATGATATAATATATGATATGATATATGAGATATGATATGATATATATGATATGATATATGATATGATATATGAGATATGAGAGAGAAAGGAGTGAAGTTGATATTAATAATGTTATTTTTTACCCGTATGACAAAGCTGACATCTACTTTTTTTTTTAAACTAAACGTTGTGTCCAGAAAGCAATGAAGTAAAAATAGCACGTGCACTTCACCCTATATGCTGGGACGATGCCCCCTTGTGGTCGGTGACGGTAACGCCGTCCGCTTTGCCGTAGCAGCTCAGGTGAAGGATGCTCTCCTCTAGAAATCATCTCATCAGTTGAACAGGAAAACTGGTTAAAAATAATCATAATCATTCTAAAAGAAAAAGCAGCAGTAAAAAGTCACATTACAAGAATAACGTCTTAATATTATGAGGAAAATAATTTATCATAATAAATAACACATTAGAAAAAAGAATGTAAATATATAGAAATGATAAATCATTTTAGTAGCTGGAGTTGAAATATTCAAGAATAAATATGCTCGCTTTGAAAAGTCAGAATATTATGACAAAACAAAACAAAATAAAGTTGTATTATTTGGGGGAAAGTTTTGATATTACGGCAACAGTCAAAATATGAAGAGGAAAACAATATCATCATAATCTAATGAGAAACAATATCAGCACATCATCATAATGTAATGAGAAACAATATTATCATAATGTAATGAGAAACAATATCATCATAATGTAATGAGAAACAATATCATCATAATCTAATGAGAAACAATATCATCATAATCTAATGAGAAACAATATCAGCACATCATCATAATGTAATGAGAAACAATATCATCATAATGTAATGAGAAACAATATCATCATAATCTAATGAGAAACAATATCATCATAATGTAATGAGAAACAATATCAGCACATCATCATAATCTAATGAGAAACAATATCATCATAATGTAATGAGAAACAATATCATCATAATCTAATGAGAAACAATATCAGCACATCATCATAATGTAATGAGAAACAATATTATCATAATGTAATGAGAAACAATATCATCATAATCTAATGAGAAACAATATCATCATAATCTAATGAGAAACAATATCATCATAATCTAATGAGAAACAATATCAGCACATCATCATAATCTAATGAGAAACAATATCATCATAATGTAATGAGAAACAATATCATCATAATCTAATGAGAAACAATATCAGCACATCATCATAATGTAATGAGAAACAATATCATCATAATCTAATGAGAAACAATATCATCATAATGTAATGAGAAACAATATCAGCACATCATCATAATCTAATGAGAAACAATATCATCATATTCTAATGAGAAACAATATCATCAAAATGTAATGAGAAACAATATCATCATAATCTAATGAGAAACAATATCATCATAATGTAATGAGAAACAATATCATCATAATCTAATGAGAAACAATATCATCATAATCGAATGAGAAACAATATCATCATAATGTAATGAGAAACAATATCATCATAATCGAATGAGAAACAATATCATCATAATGTAATGAGAAACAATATCATCATAATCTAATGAGAAACAATATCATCATAATGTAATGAGAAACAATATCAGCACATCATCATAATCTAATGAGAAACAATATCATCATATTCTAATGAGAAACAATATCATCAAAATGTAATGAGAAACAATATCATCATAATCTAATGAGAAACAATATCATCATAATCGAATGAGAAACAATATCATCATAATGTAATGAGAAACAATATCATCATAATCGAATGAGAAACAATATCATCATAATGTAATGAGAAACAATATCAGCACATCATCATAATCTAATGAGAAACAATATCATCATATTCTAATGAGAAACAATATCATCAAAATGTAATGAGAAACAATATCATCATAATCTAATGAGAAACAATATCATCATAATGTAATGAGAAACAATATCATCATAATCTAATGAGAAACAATATCATCATAATGCAATGAGAAACAATATCATCATAATCTAATGAGAAACAATATCATCATAATGTAATGAGAAACAATATCATCATAATGCAATGAGAAACAATATCATCATAATCTAATGAGAAACAATATCATCATAATGTAATGAGAAACAATATCATCATAATCTAATGAGAAACAATATCATCATAATCTAATGAGAAACAATATCAGCACATCATCATAATCTAATGAGAAACAGTCATCATTTCATGAGAATGATGTTGGAAGGGAAACATACTCTCACCATCATAGTTGGAACATTAAGAAAACATGTTGGGGGGGTTAAGTGGTGATATCATGAGAAACCAAATGAAGTAGTTTTTAGCAAGATGAGGTTGGGGGAGAAGTGATCACATGATGGGAATAAAGGAACACAAATGGTGGTTTGCTATTTCATACATTTACATTCACATTAGTATTACAGTAATACAGAGTCATGGTGTCATACAGACATGAAATGCTCACGTGTGGATGTTTGCATTTCATACAGAGCGTGCTGCCACACAGGACACGTGTGCTTTCAGTCCACAGGAAGTGTTGGAGTACAGGAAAAGGAGGCGGAGTCCACTGGGAACAAAACAAGACCTGGTGCTGTTTGGACCCCAGCAGCAGAACAGCAGAACATTCTTCCTCCTGTCGGGATGCACTGACACTTCTTCATTCCCAGGCCGCACTTTGACCTTTGGGAAGGCAACACAGACATTTGACCTTGGGGAAGGTGGGTGATTTCCAGCCTTGCTGTCGATGGTAGGACAAACATGCCGCTTTCTTTTTTCCCACTTTGGGTCTTTATCTTCACCACCGCACAGTTCGCACACTATTACCTCTGCCAAGCACACCGGCAGAAGGTCAGAGGTCGTGTTTGCTTTGTGAGCAGGAAATACGTGTTGCACATTTGTGCGCTATCACACGCACGCACTCGTCTACGTTTCATGGTGAAAACTTGCTAAGAAATACACGAACAACACCAAATACTACCAATAAACCAGGATAAGTCCATTTGGGAGCCAGTCTAGCGCCTTCTAGTCCACTTCTTTGCAGCCGATGTGGCAGACCTCATCAATAACCCGGATCAGAACACTCACACACGTTAGTCAGCATTGGGAGCTCCTCCTCCTTGCTTTTTATACCTGCAGGACCTGATGCGGTGGCCAAAGTCATGTCATGGAATGTTCTTATCGAGTCTGACGGCCTTTTTAAGTTTTACTGCCAACGTTGCCCTAAGATTGTCTGGCGACCCGTCCCAGGGTGTGCCCCGCCTCTCACCCAATGCCAACCTCGACGCCACCAGGAGCGCTCAATTCCAACACAGAACACACGTCAGCTCGCACACTCGTCTCCTCCTCGTGCTCCCTCCCACAACGAGTGATCGATGCTGAAATGTCGATACTTCCGATACCAGCGCTTCATGCTCAAATTGATTCTCAAATCAAAGTACTGGTATCGAAAGTATCGGTATTTCAGTATCGATCCGCACATCACTATGTGAAAATGCGTCATCTAGGCCAAGAATAGGTCAAGTTTGCTTAAATATGTCTATTTTTTTTTTACAAATAAAAGTCATTAGCCACGAAACAGCATGATTTAGTATTCTTTTCTTTTCTTTCAACCTTGATAGCGTGAAGCCGTGAAATTCCACCTGCGCTTGCGTGGAGGGACAACTGTACTGTATTTTCAGATTTTTTAAAAATAATCCATAAGAACTTTTCATTGGGTCATGATGGCGTGTGCCCAACCAAAAGCCACACGACCGTGCTGCAAATGTGGATAAAAGTGCACCCAAATGCCAAATGGTACCATTTCCTTTCCAGCTGCTTACATTTTTACCAACCAGGAAGTAGTCTGCTAGCTAGCTAAACCCACGCTAACGTGCGACTTATAATCACACTCTAGTGTACTTTACTAGTAGTACTAGGTGTTATACTCATCAAGGTCTACAGACATGTACTTTACTAATAGTACTAGGTGTTATACTCATCAAGGTCTACAGACATGTACTTTACTAGTAGTACTAGGTGTTATACTCATCAAGGTCTACAGACATGTACTTTACTAATAGTACTAGGTGTTATACTCATCAAGGTCTACAGACATGTACTTTACTAATAGTACTAGGTGTTATACTCATCAAGGTCTACAGACATGTACTTTACTAGTAGTACTAGGTGTTATACTCATCAAGGTCTACAGACATGTACTTTACTAGTAGTACTAGGTGTTATACTCATCAAGGTCTACAGACATGTACTTTACTAATAGTACTAGGTGTTATACTCATCAAGGTCTACAGACATGTACTTTACTAGTAGTACTAGGTGTTATACTCATCAAGGTCTACAGACATGTACTTTACTAATAGTACTAGGTGTTATACTCATCAAGGTCTACAGACATGTACTTTACTAATAGTACTAGGTGTTATACTCATCAAGGTCTACAGACATGTACTTTACTAGTAGTACTAGGTGTTATACTCATCAAGGTCTACAGACATGTACTTTACTAGTAGTACTAGGTGTTATACTCATCAAGGTCTACAGACATGTACTTTACTAGTAGTACTAGGTGTTATACTCATCAAGGTCTACAGACATGTACTTTACTAGTAGTACTAGGTGTTATACTCATCAAGGTCTACAGACATGTACTTTACTAGTAGTACTAGGTGTTATACTCATCAAGGTCTACAGACATGTACTTTACTAGTAGTACTAGGTGTTATACTCATCAAGGTCTACAGACATGTACTTTACTAGTAGTACTAGGTGTTATACTCATCAAGGTCTACAGACATGTACTTTATTAGTAGTACTAGGTGTTATACTCATCAAGGTCTACAGACATGTACTTTACTAGTAGTACTAGGTGTTATACTCATCAAGGTCTACAGACATGTACTTTACTAGTAGTACTAGGTGTTATACTCATCAAGGTCTACAGACATGTACTTTACTAGTAGTACTAGGTGTTATACTCATCAAGGTCTACAGACATGTACTTTACTAGTAGTACTAGGTGTTATACTCATCAAGGTCTACAGACATGTACTTTACTAGTAGTACTAGGTGTTATACTCATCAAGGTCTACAGACATGTACTTTACTAGTAGTACTAGGTGTTATACTCATCAAGGTCTACAGACATGTACTTTACTAGTAGTACTAGGTGTTATACTCATCAAGGTCTACAGACATGTACTTTACTAATAGTACTAGGTGTTATACTCATCAAGGTCTACAGACATGTACTTTACTAGTAGTACAAGGTGTTATACTCATCAAGGTCTACAGACATGTACTTTACTAGTAGTACTAGGTGTTATACTCATCAAGGTCTACAGACATGTACTTTACTAGTAGTACTAGGTGTTATACTCATCAAGGTCTACAGACATGTACTTTACTGATGCCAGAATTCCATCATGATGACACATCAAATAATAAACAACGTGTGAACAGAACAGTCTCGTGAGAGGAACCGGACCTTGTTCAACATGGCGTACCGTCAGCGGCTAACATTCGCCTTGCATGCTAACGCCAGCTAACTGCGGTCGATATTCAACACAAAACGTAAGTGGAAGGCATCATCATTAGTAATATACAAATACAGATAATAACAAGCGCATTATTCACACGCAACCCCCACCTGAAACATCCAATAATAAACGATGATTGCGTCATATGAGCTCGGCTATTATCGTAGAGTAAGCGCCATCTCAGCGCCGCTGCCACCACGAAAACGAACACTGCAACTCTGCAGCTACTTTCTTTGCTCGGTATGAATGAACCACATATTAATATGAAAAAATGTGGGGGGCTGTTCCATTTTATCAAACAGTTCTGGTTCAGTTCTCAGACTCCTTTTAACAATACTTGTCCCCAGTATTGTCCAGGGCGCCACATAGACTAGTAGTAGTATTAATGCAGCGTACTTTTGCAGTGTGTGGGCGTGTCCAGCAGGTGGCGTCATGGACTTCCTGTGTTGGATGCTTGCTGCACTGCTGCTCTTCTTGTGTAAGTGATTTATTTAGCGCTTATTGTCTTTTTACGGGGGACTGGGGGGCATTTTCACTATTCTTCATTGTGCAATGATGTCGTACGTGCAAAATTCAACGTTCCCGATGAACACTAACAGGAAGTGCGCGTGCGTGTGTGTGTGTAGCTCCTGACGCCGTCCAGTGCGTGTCTGTGCACATCTCCAACGAGGGGCCGGTCTACGTCATCCCGGGCGCCGCCCTTCTCCTCCGCGCCCGCATGGAGTACGGACCCCTGGAGGCGGTGAAAGAGGTCACCTGGGAGCGGGAGCCCGAGAGCGGCGAACCTGAAGGGAGGTTGAGGCTGGCGGCGTGCCCGGGGGGGAGCTCCCGGTGCACCGGCATGAGACCCAACGTGCTCGCGAGCGTGGAAGGCCAGGAGAGCGTCCTTCACGTGAGCGGCTACAGCAGAGCGGACGGAGGCGTCTACGCTGTTACCATCACCGACCACAAGGGGGCGACCAGCACCGCGCGATGCATCGTCAGAGAATACGGTGAGCTCCACGTGCTATTTACTTCCGTACTTTCGGACACATTTAGTTTGATCAATTTATGTCTTTTTTCGTACTCTAATATTATGTATTTAATATATTTTATGGTCCCTGCACACATTTATTAATGATCTATTCGTAATTCTGTGGTATTCATAGAGAAAACGTTAACTTCATTACCAATTGTCTTAAAAAAAAATTAATAAAAAATACATTTTGTTCATGTTCACATAGTCAATTGAGAATAATTATTATTAACAATAATAATCAGGGGATTTAGTGGAATTTTGTAGTAAAAATCATTTAAAAAAATGAATAAGTGTCAAATAAACATGTTTATGTTTTTGATCCACACACTCATAGCACTTTTATTTATTTACTTATTTATTCATCCATCCATTTTCTATACCGCTTCATCCTCATTAGGGTCGCGGGGGCATGCTGGAGCCTATCCCAGCTGACTTCGGGTGACAGGCGGGGTACACCCTGGACTGGTGGCCAGCCAATGGCAGGGCACATATAGACAAACAACCATTCACACTCACATTCATACTCACCATACAATTTAGAGTCGCCAATTAACCTCACCTGCATATTTTTGGAATGTGGGAGGAAGCCGGAGTGCCCGGAGAAAACCCACGCACACACGGGTAGAACATGCAAACTCCACACAGAATCGAACCCAGGTCTTCCCGATCTCCAGGCTGTTCCTGTATTGACCAGCATGCTAACCACTAGACCACCGTGCGGCCCTTATTTATTTATTTATATATATATATATATATATATATATATATATATATATATATATATATATATATATATATATATTATTTATCTGTATTAATGTCTCTTCTGTTGTTGTTGCTTAATTTATTGGTATTTATGTTTCTTATGTTCTTATTCTTTCTTGTGTTTTCTTTCTTTTCTTGGGAGAATGAACAGAATAAGAATTTCATTGCATAGCATAACTGCTGTCTTACTGTGCATATGACAATAAAACTCTTGAACCTTGATCCATGTTCACCTTTGACCCCGGAGCAGAGGCCGTGCACCACGTGACGGTCAGCATCAACGCGTCGCACTCGGCGCTGGTGTGCAGCGAGGCGTGGGGGACGGAGCCTCACTTCAGCTGGCTGCACGAGCGGGCTGCCGTCACCCCCGGCGTGGGGGCGGTCTCTGAGGATGGGAGCACGCTGGTGGTCACCAAGACGCCGCTGTGCGGACACTTCACCTGCGTCGTCAGCAACCGGCTGGGCTACAGCGCCGCCACCTACACGGCAGGTAACGCCTCCTCCCAGCACGAGCTGTAATAACCCACGTGTCCATGTGGGGGCGCTCTAGTCAAGCACTGAATGCATTCATTCATTTAAATTGGATTTCGTTACTTTTATTCATATTGTCTCTAAGTGAAATGGCTTATCGGGAAAACCCCCTTTGCATACTCGATACAGTATGGCAGTACTGCAGTACATGCAGCCGTTGTGACCTTTGCCCTTTTCCGCAGCGCCGTGTGAAACGGGCGGCATCAGCGGGACGACGGCGGCGCTGATCTGCTTGTTTCTCCTGCAGATCGTTGGAGGAGGCGTGGCCTTTCTAATGTGGAGGTACGCTACGCCGTGTGTACTCCACATGCTGTACGTGTGTGTGCGAACATACTCATGTTCATATTGGGGGTGCACGATCAATATCGGGCAGATATGGGGGTATGATGACGTCATACCTATAATCCAATAATATGATGCATAACAATAAGATGCATGACTTTTTGCGCTGGATGTTTCTTCTGAGGAGGAAGAGGAAGGGAGGAGGAAGGCTACACGAGCGCTTGGATGAGCGTGTTTGAAAAGGCCAACAAGCTGCTGGCAGAGGAAGAGGAAACCACTGAACTCTACTACTGGAACGGCCCTGATCGATTGCTGCGCGTTGGAGGCCTGACGCCAGCGGAAGTATAGAAGTCGCCATGTTGTTTCACCCAAAACAAGAAAGCCGACTGCGATTGACGCGTTCTGCATAAATAACATCAAGATATCTTAATATGACGTGTAGAATCATACTGGTGGATAACATTTAATGAATGAAAATGTTGCTTCTACACTATGTTGCACGCGCAAATATTGTCTCGTCAATCATTGATTAGGAATTAAGAAAGTATCCACACGTGTTATTTTAAATAATGTACTTCAGATGCAGTATTTGATCATCAAATCCAGTAGAGTATAATGAATGTTTCAGCATTAGACAAGGGTTGCACCTATTAGTCTTCCTTGCTGTTGGCTGTTTGGATGAACGACATACTGTGTGAAGGTTATGATTCATGTACACGCTACGTTTTCAGGTGGCCATCATTTGATTTTGTAATGTTTTTAGTCGTCATTGTTTGACTTGTTTCTTCTAGTGGAGTTCCTTCTAGAGAACACTAATATGAAAAAGTCAGCACATGAAGCAACTTCTGCACTACCGTGAATCCTTTGTATTCTGTTGTATTTTTATAACCCTTTTAATCCAAGTTTGATATGACAAAGAAAGTTCAAAGAGCCTTCTGAATTTTGCCTTCATGTGGATTTTTGTTTCTTCTTTACCACCGCGTCGTGTAAGACAAGTGGGATATTTTTTAGTTGCTTTGTGTGTTTTCAATTCGGTTCGGATGATACAATTTATACAAGTCAGTAAACATGTTTCAACATTTAGTGACGTAACAGCTGAGATATTATTTTGAGGCATGCCTACAGTATATGTTGTCACAATGTTGCTAGAGATTCATTGATTTTTTTTTTGAGTGGCGATGGCATTTTTTCATGATACAGTCCAATTCATGACTGTGCAACTCAGCGAACAAGTTTATGCCTTTAAATTGTGTTTGTGTGCAGTTATTTGCACGTGTTTTGAGTGTGCATGTGTGTGCGTGTGTGGATGTACAGTTGAATAGTAGTACACTTGTAGATTTCAGAATTCCAATATTACTGGGGGCTCCTGATGTGCATAGATTTATGCACGCATCTTGTTTTATTTACTTGTAATAATCTATCATAACGCAGACATAGACTCTTCATGGTCTTAACAGTGCTCAATTCTGTAGTACTTGGATCTAGATCCTATAGTATCAATCCGGACCTACTGTGCGGCGTGTGTGCTTTTTGGGTGAAGCAAGATGGCCGACAACCGGCTTCATGCGGGCAGCCGTGACGAGTTCAGTGGAGGAAAAGGACAAGATGGGCAAAGCAGGGACAGGAAGCGTCTCTCTCTCTCTCTCCCCATTGTGAGGCGTACTGTGGCAGCCACAGTGCCTCCTGCTGGCCAACACGTGGCACTGCAGGGCGTTTCGTATTGTTCATGTCTCGTACAAAATGCATTTTATTGGAATAAATCTGTGACACAGGAAAGCAATAGTGGTCTTTACGTGGATCATGTACAAACTATTTTGCAGTTGAAGGCGCCCAAAGGCATTGAACATTTAGCATTGTGACTGTGGTGTGATGGGGACATGGAAGTTCAGTCTCGTGCTGTTGGAGTGGTCCGTTTCAACACAGGGCGACTCTTCGAGTCAATTGAGACGTCAGCTGAGGTGAAAGATCAACCAGGATGTCATTGTTGGATCAGGCTCGGTCTCGGATGCTGCCTCTCCAGTGAGTACTACTGGGGGGGTCCTGGAAACGTGTTGATTAGTATCACCTCTTGATGTCATCTTTCTCGGCGGACAAGCTGGCACCAAGAACGGCTCATTTCTTCCGCAGTGTCATTCATTTGCATGCGATGGAGTGGATGAATCACAGTGGGGGGGATGTTGGCCAGACACCCGCAGACCGCCATGCGCTCAATGATGTCTGACTTCTTCTGCAAAAGAAATACTCCGCAAACGCCCCGTCTTTCTTTCAGGCATTCTCTTACCAAATCATTTTTCCACAACATGTTCAAGTGTAAAAAGAAGCCAACCGCCGTTGACAAGGAAATGGCAGATTACTCACCGTTAACTTTGATGAGTGTGGACGTATGACAGAGGGAGGATACCCGGGAAGCAAGTCTCTTCACAAAAAGGCATTCCATTCTTCCTCATATTATTATTACCTCCACCAAGGAGGTTATGTTTTTGCTGTTTGTGTTCAAATGTCATCAAGTACACGTAGGACTAATATTGATGCTGTAAATCACAATATGGGGGGGTACGATGGCGCTCTCAGAGTGCTTTTCTAGTTCAAATGATTATTGATGCTGTCACTTTAGCCATGTTGTACTGAGCAGCCAGGACAGAGCCCTGTGCCACGTCTGGTTCTACGGTTGGCGTCATGGGTACGCTCAATACAAAGCTGAATCCTTCCAAGGCCTTTTGAGCTTTTAGTGAACAAACGCCACGTGTTACCAAAGTAAAGCAAAGCATTTTATTGCAAGTTATTAGTCCAAAGGTACACTTCAAACAGAAGCAAAAGCAACACCAAAAACAACAAAGGCCGAGAAGAAGAAGAAGAAGAAAGTTCCATAAAGAAAAGACGAGGCAGACATGAATCGTGCGGCCTTTTTCTCCCCCCCACTGGGACCATCTTTTGCTCTGAGTGACGTTAGAGACGCTACGTTGCTAATAAATATCCCAAATGAACACTAAGAAGACTGGAGACAAGCAATCAGTGTTTCCTTGGTGACGGACAAGCGTAGGGACGCTAATCTCTTTTGCAATATTTGGTTCAAAGTCCTTACTGGAATGCTGATTTATTTATTTTTTTCATGGGGGGGGGAATTAAAGAGACTGTGGAAAAAGATTGACAACATTTCAATTAAGAAAAACAAAAATAAATACAATCCTTTCTACAGGTGGTGACTGGCGAAGTGTTCCTAATAATATGAATATGGATGATGATGATGATGATGATGATGAAGATGAAGGCGCAGGTGACGTTCACTAATACACCTTCTGCTTTCTTGGCCCATTTGGATTCCAAACTACTGGAAAAAAATAAAAAGTACCAGAAAGGCTCCAACGAATGGCCAAGTTGCGCATCGTCGTGTGCGTGCGCGCGTGCGTGCCTGGGCTGCAAAAGCAAATCATGGTGTCTTGAAAACATTCACGTGAACAGATGCGGCTGTAGGCAACCTCCTGATGCAGTTTATATCCACAGCTACGCATCTGGCAGCTTCATCTAGCTCTGCATGCGCTGTAAAATGTTGCTACTCAGTTGTAGGTGTGAAAGTGTTGTTGTTGGCTGTTCCAACAGTGGTTGTGTTTCTGCTGCGTGCTTGTTGACAAATGAGCATCAACCTTTTCACTCTCACTTTCTTACACCAAGTTAAAAGCAGAGTAGACCATGAAGTTGTTGCATAATAAACGTTTTTCCATTTCGATTTATGCAACAACCGGAGCATTTGGGGTATTTTCTCTTTTTTTGTTTTATTGGTGGCGCAAAAGCAACCTCTTGTGTGGACTTCAGTGGTTTGAAGGCGGAGAGAAGAAGGCGGCGGCGTTGGGAGAGTAGGAGCATACGTAAGGCTGGCGTGGAATGACACAAACGCTGTGGCGCTAAACTCCACCCCCCCCCCAACGAATCCAACATGGTTGCCCTTCCGCTAGCTGTGACGTAACCATTGGCGTTGGAGTTGAGGAAGGCCCGTTCATCCTCGCACTCCTTTTTGTTTTTGTGCTGTACGACAATAAGGCGCCAACATACAAGGGGGAGGAGCTAAGAACTCCAGCCACGATAAAAAAAAACACTCAATAAATACGCCATAAAATACTGGGCATATATAGGCTCCATACAGACACTGTATATCATACATCTATGTAGTGTATAGATATAGATATATAGATCTACATTTCAATAACACATTTAAATAGGACATCAAAGTTGGCTCAACAACAAAAGTATCTCCAAAAAAATTGATAACTGTTAAGACCTTTTTTTTTTTTTTATTTTATGTGTTTAGACTAAAATATTTCAGGCATTACTGGAGCACTACATGTGCTGATATCGGTAATCTTCATCATCACCACAATAAAAGCAGTCTGATGTGGGAGAAGAAAGCAACAATGCAGCATAACAAGGTAAGTGAGGTGCAGCGTTTCCGCAAAACAAACATTTGATCAAATACAACAAGGAGTGGACACCCCCTTGGACTGGAGCGGTACCCTCAGAGACCACCTTTCAGTCCAAACCCTACTGGCTCAAGACGAGGGGGGGGGCCTGCCATCGGGGAGCAGAAGACCTTGCAGAAGCGTTCCATTGGGACACGGGTTCTGCTCCTTCAGATCCTCTTCCAACACGTTCATGGCGGGGAGTTGTGCCCTTTCCTCTCCCAGGCCGGGGCGTGAAATGTCTTAGGGTGGTAGGGGGCCTTCGACACCCACCAGGATATTTTGTGGATGTCCACAAGTCACTAAGGTAGTGGGGGCAGTCCCTCACTTGTCACAGTAAAGGGCACTGTCCAACAGCAACTGGGGTAGCGGGGGCCTTCAGACACCCATCAGGTTAGTTGGGACTGTCGTACAGTCACCAGGGTGATGGGGACCATCCAAAACCCACAAGGCTAGGTGGGGGCTATCTGACATCTACCAAGGTATTGGGGGCCTTCAGACACCCATCAGGTTAGTTGGGACCATTGTACAGTCACCAGGGTGGTGGGGACCATCCAAAACCCACAAGGCTAGGTGGGGGCTATCTGAGAGCCACAAGGGTATTTGGGGCCATTGTACACCAGGGTGGTGGGGATCATCCGAAACCCACAAGGCTAGTGGGGGCAACCAGGTTAGTTGGGACCCTCATACAGTCACCAAGGTCGTGGATCCATCCCACACTCAACAACAAGTCTTTGCCAGGTCTGGAGTGAGAATGCTGGTCTCTAAAGTGCTGTGCTGTGATTGACATTCACAGGCCGTGTCATGCTAATCTCTGCCCGACACCGATACCGATACCAGGGACCAAAGACACCACTGGGTCCAAGACACTGTTGGATGTGTGAAAGTGTCGCACTGAAAGGAAAAAGAAACTTTCTTGAAAAGGAGAATCAAAAGGAAAGGCACTTTCTGTGGACTTCTTGCACCATATGACAACCTTCCACGGCATCCATGGAATACACCTGCACTTCCACTTTAAAGGGAGACTTCAAGTTTCTACAAAAACCGGGAAAAGGACAAAGACCCCTTGAGGCGATGGCTTGCACTGGCCTGGACGCCTTTTTTTCAGGTTCCTCCGCAGCTTTGCTTGCCAACCAGACGCCTGTAAACATGGCCGACAGCGTAGCTTCAAAACAAATTGCGCAAAGATACTTGATTCCATGTTTGGACATTCAACTCCAGCATCAACAAGAACCCAGCCAAATTCTCACAAGGCCAGACACAATGAAGATATCCTACGGACCCAACTTCGCTGTTGTCCTTTCAAGTACTGCTGGTCCTTGGGCTACGGCGTTCCGAGTTAAACGCGGACTCGCTTCTCGTTCTGAGTTAAACGCGGACTCGCTGAAGACCTAGAAGCACAGCGGATGAATATGTGCTGCAAGGTTGCAGTGTGTGCCTCATTCCAAGCTACATGGAGCAAATATGATCACTTCTTAACTTTGTGCACTCCATTATGTCTGTCTGGCATAAGGCAGGCTCTTGCGCCAAGGAAAAGGAAAGCCATCACCATGGAAGTGAAAATGAACGTGGTAAAACACCCACCAGTATTGGCAGCACTTTTGGTATTAAAACGTTGGACTATGATGACCATCATGAAAGGTAAAGATGGTATCCTTCAGCAAGTTTAAGGATCTGTTCCTATGAAAGCGACAGTGATAATTTAGCAGTGTAGTGGTCTTATTACTGGCTGTATTTAATATGTCCTTCATGTCTTCTGTGTTTTCAGTGTGAGTGGATGTCGGAACGTAACTCGGTAACCCGAGGACCACCAGTGCCCCTCCCCCCAAAAATAGGTTGGTTGGGGCGTGGAAAGTAGCTATTGCCAGCATGGGGAGTGAAGTGCCAGGAGTGGAAACAGAAAGAAAAAGGAATGGTACCTACTTCAACGTGAAAGGAGTCTTACAACAATGCTCTTAAAAATGCATCACTTGCCCCCACAGAAGGGGGGTGGCGTACAGCACCAGTTGGACAAAAAAAAAACAACCATTCAGGGGCCATGTAATTCTCGCTCTCTGAATAAACATCTAGAAAAGTGAGCATTCGACGTGCGGTAGCAGTTTGCTCGGAGGTGGTTGGCGGCCCACCCCTGGCCCCCGCCCCTCCCCTCTGTGGGTAACAGTACCACAGTCAAGACACGTCACGAGTTTCCACGACTGCTCGCACCAACGTACACCTACACAATTTACAGCGACACACGTCAACAGTCTATTGCAGTAATCATAAAAAAACTTTTTTTTCTTGAACCATAATTGACAACAATACATTTATTACTAAGAATAATTAGCTCAGAATAATAATAACTTTTTTCCTGTTAGCAAAAATAATTGGTGTGCATTGTTACATGCATTCCAATGTACAAATATACTTTAGATCTGGCTGTTTTTTTAATAAAGACTACATTTCAGAAGGCTAAAAGACTTTACATTACAGCTCGCTGTCCAGGAGGCAGACACTTTTTCCAGACTGTACCGCTTTCGGGGCACCCCCGACACCCACCAGCATAGTGGGGGCTGTCCAAAACCTAACAGAGTAATAAGGGACATCCACTTAACACCCCCCAAGGTAAAAAGGACATCCTTACCAATCCACCAGGGTGGGGGCGGCCATGTGAGGCCCACCGGGATAGTGGGGACCTCCCACACTCACTGGGGTATTGGGGGTTGTCTGACATGCACAGCGGCATTGGAGCCTTCCGACACCCACCAGGGTAGTGGAGGCCAGCCAACACCGGCCAGGGTAGTGGCAGCCATGTGGTGGGGGGCCATCTAACGCCCACCAGGGTCATGGGGGCCGTCCTCAGCTTTCTTGCTTTTCTAACCTGCCCACTCGTCTCAAGAGTGAGATTCTACATTGGTTGTAGTAGCACCACGCCTGTATTCAGAACCAGAACACATGCTTCATTTAGTGCAGTTCACTTTGTAAAGGAATACCCGCCCGCCCACCCTCCCCCAAAAGCTTCAGATTAGCAGCAGCACAGAGGAGCCGAGTGGCGACCGCATTCCAGAAATGTATTTGATAGATTCAGGGAGCGTAACTTGGGATAAGCAACATCGGTCAGCCACTTGACTCTTCTGCTTTTGTTCCGAAGCCAATCTGGATTGACAGTATTCCGGGTGGGCTACGTGGACCCGCCCAGAGCCTGTGACCCTGGCCCACTTGGACTAAGGTTAGCAACTCAAACTATTACATTAACAATCATGAGACAAAATCCGACCAGCTTTGTTTCTGACTGCTGTGTCCGAGCAAAGCTAGCAGCTAACACCACAAACACACACCCATGCCACCAGGATTCCATCGCATGCGCACAACATCGGGTGAAACTCTCTCACGCTGTCTTTTTCTTCAAATATTCCTTTCCATCATTTCAGACACTGAAACAGCATCGCGTGAGAACCCACCACTGAATGCTTCCATTCTACCAGGCACTTAAATACTTCCTTCCCCTCACGGCCTTGACTGCAAACACGCCCAAAACTACTGGGAGGAAAAATCAGCATTCATTACCACACGGGACTTCATCAATCCTTCAAGTCAATGTCAAACATCTAGCTGGTGCCCGACAGACGTGATGCTCAATCTAGAATAAACACCACAGACGTGACGCTCAATCCGGAATAAAGTGCCTCACAGTCTGCAAGCTTGTCCTCACGTCTGAGTGAAATGTGTCCAGGACTATTTTCTCTTGCCTTCCTTCAGCCCATTATTGCACCAAGTGGAGACATGATCTCCATCTCTAAGCTCCATACACTGTGTGCACAATTATTAGGCAAATCCGTATTTTGAGCATATTGTCATTTTTATGCATATTTTCCAAGGCCAAGCAGAATAAACTTGAATGCTTATGTGGTTTAAGCATACCAGGTGATGCACATGTGTGTACTGAGGGAGGGTGTGGCCTTAGGAGATGAACACCCTTTACTAGGTGTGTACAATTATCAGGCAGCTTCTTTTCCTCTGGCAAAATGGGCCAGAAAAGAGATTTAAAGAGTGTAAAACATCTTTCATAGGGATGCAGCACTCCTGAACTTGCCAAGATATCAGGACGTGACGGCAGAACCATTCAATGTTTTCTTCAAGTGCACGAAAGGGTCACAAGAAACGTGTGAAGAGAAAAATATGCAAATGAACGGCCAAATATTTGAGGAAATTCAAAGGTGAAGCCCCCAGGAAGCCATTCTCCTCCAGTGCTGTCATAGTCCACAACTGTCATCTACCTGGGGGGTCCACAAATACGGTACATGGTGTTCAGTGCTCAGAGACATGGCCAAGGTAAGAAAGGCTGGAACCCCACCACCACTGAACAAGACACACAAGCTGAAGGACTATTAAGACACGTTTTTCTGAAGACAGTTTTATGGACTGATGAGGTGAGAGTGACTCTTGACGGACCAGAGGGATGGGCCCGTGGCTGCATCAGCAACGGGCAGAGAGCTCCACTCCAACTCAGACGCCAGCAAGGTGGAGATGAGGTGCTGGTAAGGGCTGTAATTATTAAAAGATGAGCTTGTTGGGCCTTTTCAGCTTGAAGATGGACTCCAACTCAACTCCCAAACCTATTGCCACTTTTTCCCCAGTGGTACAGGAAAAGGTGTGCATCTTTCAAGAAGACCATGACTTTCATGCAGGACGATGCTCCATCTCATGCATCCATGTCGTCCACTGCATGCGTGGCTAGCTAGCAAAGGTCTCAACAATAATGACATGACCTCCTTGCTCACCTGACCTAAACCCTATGGAGCACTTAAATGTAAGATTTACAGTGAAGACAAAAGTGAACAGTGTCTGGGAGGCTTTTTATGCTGCTGCCCAAAAAGCTGGTCAAGTGATCAAGAAAGTGACAGACCTCATGGATGGAAGGCTTTTCTGTCTTATTGAAAAGAAGGGTGGCTATACAGTATTGGCCACAGATTTATTTTTGGAAATGTCAGAAATATTCATTTGGAAAGTTTGTGTTGTTTGTTTATCATCCTGACTTGAAAAGTAGTGAGATGGGAATATTTGTTTTCTTTGTGTTGCCTAATAATTGTACACACAGATATTCAACAAAAGCCAAAACTTCGCTCTCACTTCCTTAAATATTCAAGTTTGAAGTTTATTAACATTTTGAATTGACCAAGAGCGCTGTTATTGTTCAATAATTAAACTAATCAATAATGCAAATTGCCTAATAATTGTGCACACAGGGTGGATTAAAGCGCTGCGTGGAGACATGATCTCTATCTCCAACCTCCATAGGATGGAATAAAGCGCTGGGTGGAGACATGATCTCCATCTCCAACCTCCATAGGATGGAATAAAGCGCTGGGTGTAGACATGATCTCCATCTCCAATTAAAGCGCTGGGTGGAGACATGATCTCCATCTCCAGCCTCCATAGGGTGGATTAAAGTGCTGGGTGGAGACATGATCTCCATCTCCAGCCTCCATAGGGTCGATTAAAGCGCTGGGTGGAGACATGATCTCCATCTCCAGCCTCCATAGGGTCGATTAAAGCGCTGGGTGGAGACATGATCTCCATCTCCAACCTCCATAGGGTGGAATAAAGCGCTGGGTGGAGACATGATCTCCATCTCCAACCTCCATAGGGTGGGTTAAAGCGCTGGGTGGAGACATGATCTCCATCTCCAACCTCCATAGGGTGGAATAAAGCGCTGGGTGGAGACAAACAAAATGCATGGTGGCTTAAAAAGGTAACAATGTAACCACATATGAATATTTCACATGATGCACGAGACAACAAAACCAGGAAATAACATCCAGAACAAAAAAAGTAACAAAAAAACAGTGTTGTACTATAAAAAGTCCAGAGATGGCTGTGATGATGTACTGTATCAGACAATATAAAGCGTGATATCCTCAATGAAAACCTTCCAAGGCATCCGACGTGAGGGAGGACGTTATACCTCGCAGCCAGCAGGTGGCAGTGTGCTCAAAGAACTGGTTATTTCGCAGACTAGTGAAAAGTGAGGAACTAAGAAGGTATGAGGGGGTGAGGGAGGCCATGAAATAATCTTCAACGTGTGAGCCCACCCTTTCCGCACTGCTCCCTCGTTTAAAAAAAACAAACACACACACACACACACACACACACACAAAAAAGAGAAAAAAAAACAGAATGTAAAAGTGCTGCTGCTTAAACTGACTTGAGGTGCTGTTGATGGCAGGGGAGCAGATTGGTAGCATATTGGGAGGGGGGAACTACATGTATAAATCACCTAAAAAAGAAAAAGCAGGAAAGAAATGGGAGTCAAATCAGAGTGGAAATAAAGTACAAGTAGTTGGCTGGTTGATATTGCATATTAGTGCTGAGTTTTCTTTGCTTTTGTGTGAAAGCAGCATTTGCATCCTCAATCCAGTGTGGGGGTGCCTCCTCCCTGCTGCCCTCTGCACAGTGTCGGGTCCGGATTGGCGAGGCGTGTGTGTATGTATGGGGGGGATACTTGCACGTGTATGAGGACTTTCTGACTGGCAAGCCATCCTTGCATGGCCGTGTGTGTGTGTGTGTGTGTGTGTGTGTGTGTGTGTGTGTGTGTGTGTGTGTGTGTGTGGAGGATGGAAACAGTGAAGGGAAGGATCTTGCAGCTCAGGCGAAGTACATGGTCCTCAGGGTGTCGTGGTGAATCTGAACAGCTTTGGCCAGCGCCTGCGGGTCTCGACCGTTACTCTGACCGGACACGTGGCTGCCCTCGGCGCTGCAGGATGCAGAGGGCGACAACAACGTGGTAGGAGTGCCAAAGAGTTGAAAGATGACAATAAGGATGGGTGTGCTAATTTATTAGGTTGAGAAAGGTTTGCTTGTGTCATATTGCAATGGAATAGTGTAGGATTTCCATATTAGGACTGCGTTATGACTAACATTTGAAATGCTGCAGTACCCTACAGTATGTACCCACGACGCTCATTGGCAGAGAGTGAATGGAGGGAGGTTCCCCAATGATATTTTATGACATTTGACTATTAAATTACATTATTTTCAATATGGCTATCCCACATACACCCACTACACAAATTGGGAACGGAGTGACAGAAAGACTTGGCAAAGTCAGTGCACCGATACGGCCACCTAACTTCATCCTGGGTGCTATTTGTTAGTTTGCTGTTTTGAATGTAAGGAGGTTTAGCTTTGCTGCCTTTCTGTTTTGTTTCTCCTTTCCATTGTTAACAAGGCAGGTGATATTCAATTGATGGAAATATTTTCAAATAAAATTTCTTCTTAAAATTCAAAATGGATCTTGCACCTACATTTAATAAAGAAAAAATATTGGAACAAAAAATGTATAGTTATTCGGGGTGTAAATTAATCACAATAAATGAAAATAAAGTGGATAATCAATATATCGCCATCTGCGTGCGTGTCTGTTTTACTCGGCTCTCGCCTCCAAACAGAGGAAGAGGGTTCCGTAGAACAACAGCATGAACAGAGTGAGCGCTTTTGTCAGTCATACAGTCTCTTGGTCTCAGTGGGTGGAAGCGGAGGGAGTGCAGAAGAGTGTAGCCTTGTGAGGATCAAAGCAAGGTAAGAAAATTAAAGGAGTAGATTGCAATATATTGTCATATAATTGTGGTGTTTTTTCATTCTACTTTTCTTAAAAGTAATGTTAAACTCTTGTCTTGTAGACCCCATCTCGTGTATCATCTCGTCTTATGAGTGTTTCCTGACACCCCTACTAATTATCCATTCATCTTTTAACACTTATCCAGGCTTGGGGTGCGGGGGCAGCAACCTAAGCAGAGAAGCCCAGACTTCCCTCTTCCCGGCTACTTTGTCCAGCTCCTCCCAGAGGATCCAAGGTGTTCCCAGCACGTGTCCCGGGTCTTCCTGAGGCCTCCTGCCGGTTGGCCCTAGACACTTATCCAGGATGAGGTCTGGGAGGCATCTGGCTCATCTGGCTCCTCTCAATGTGGAAGAGCAGCTCAAGAGTTTGCCCCGGATGACGGTGCTTCTCAGCTTCTCTAAGGGAGAGCCCAGCCACCCTACGGAGATAACTACGTTTGGCCCACCATCTTGTCCTTTCGGTGCTCGTGATCAAAGATGAGGGTAGGAGCGTAGATCCACGGGTAAATTGAGAGCTTTCCTTTCGTCTCTGCTCCCTCTTCACCACAACGGACCGATGCAGAGTCCGCATCACTGCAGATACTTCATCAACTCGCCTGTTCATCTCACTATTCATCCTTCCCTCACACGTGAACAAGACCCCCAAGGTACTCAGCAACCTCAGCCCCAGAAATGGGAAAGCCCACCGGAGAGTTCCCAGGCACTGCTTCCTCAGCGGAAGACGTGTTGGTGGGACTGAGCAGGTATTCAAAGTGTTCCACTGGTCCACAACATCTCGAGTCAAGGTCACGTTGTTGCCTGTGCACCTCTTCCCCCTCCCGAGATGGCGGATGATGGTCCAGAATCTCTTTGACACCATCTGGAAGTCCTTTTTCCAACAAGTGACTTTTTGCCTCGGAGACCAAAGCTGCACACCGCTTGGCCTGCCCGCACCTGTCAGCTGCCTCCAGAGTCCCATGGGCCAAAAAGCTTGACTGCATCCATCACGGCTGATGTCCACTAAAGAGGGACTATTTCGGATTATCACCATGACAGGCACCGACCACCTTGTGGCCACAAGCTCCAATCGGACACCTCGACAACGGAGGCACGGAACGTGGCCCACTCCGGCTCAATGTCTGCTGCCTCCCTCAGATCATGGTTGAAGCTGAGTGTGAAGCTTCTGGCCTCCAAATCTGAGGCCATGCTTCTCAGCTGGAAAAGAGTGGATTGCACCCTTCAAGTTAGAAGTGAGGTCCTTCCACAGGTGGAGAAAGACGTTCAAGTATCTTGGGTTCTTGTTCACAAGCTGGGAGGGCGGACTGTCAAGGCGAAGAGAGCTAAGATGGAAGGCCCCACCTCGTCCAGACCATGAACATTAGAGTAACCTTCCATATCACTAGACCCTACACTTTATAGCTGCTTCCCCTCATTTCCACTTGTTGCACTTGTTAAGGACCTGGGGTAATTTACTCATCTATAAATGATCAGAAGGACCTGTTAGTCTAAAGTATAAAAAATCCACATGAACAACACTGTGTACTCTTTAGTATCAAAGAAGGCTTGGGGTGACACTCTTCATAGTTTTATAAAGACAAAAGGATTTCGTGGAATAGACTGCTGCCCCCACGACCCAGACCCGGGTACGGGGAAGAAAATGGATGATTTTTTTTTTTTTTTTTTTTTTTTTTTTTTTTTAAGAGTATCCTGATTCAAGTCCTTCAAGGGAAAGTCAATAATAAAGGAACTATGCTCTACAAAAATATAAATGCAACACTTGTTTTTGCTGCCTTTTTTTATGATTTGAACTCAAAGACCTAAAACTTTTCCTATGCACAAAAAAGGCCTGTTCATGAGCACTCAAGAAAAATGAGCAGGAAAATGGGTAATAAATGTCTCCTCACCTGTCGTGCTCTTTGTCCACCAGGTGGTAGCGGGCGCGGAAGGCCACCAGGTGGGCGTAGTAGGCGGGTGCGGGGATGGACACTGAGCGGGTACAGCGCACGTAGGTGTGGCACAACTGGTAGGTGAGCAGCTGGAACTCGTCGGCCGTGAAACAATTGTCATCCCACAGCACGTGGTAGTGGGAGGGCCGACTGGTGCCCTGCGAGACAGAGGGGCAAATAACAGAGGGGCACACCCACACCCGTGGTTTGAACATATCAAGCACAGTTCCGACTGCGAGGATTAACACAGGAGGTGAGCAAGTATTTCCACGTATGGGAGCCCATAGGTTTACAGTAAATATTATATATACAGCAGTTCTTTTATTACTGGTTTTCATTATAAGGAAAAAACGATATCAACCGATATTACATTTTTATTCCAATATCGGGCTGATAATGTCGGTGGGCCAATATTATCGGACATCCCTAACTTTGACTTTATTATGGCTTTCTTTTCCATTTCTGCTGTAGTGTTTTCTTCATTTTCCAACGAGTCCTGCTTTCTTCTTTTCCATTTTCTTCTGGTAGATATGACTTTATTCCCATGATATTATAGCCTCATTGTCTGAAACTTACAACTTTATTTTGTTTTGTCTGTTTTTTCTTCAATATTTCAACTCTACTGTATGCTACTAAAAAGACATTCTGGTAAAAATTGTGTTGCTTTGTGAGTCTGTTTGTCCAGTCATATATTGTCACTGTTCTTTTCTTCAAAGTAATGTTAAAATCTCGTCTCGTAGACCCAATCTCGTGCGTGGTCTGGTGTGGTGACACCCGTATTGCAAATACATGAAGTAAAAGGTGTGCTAACCTGTATTCCAGCATGACTGCAGAGGTAAAAGTCAAACTCGTAAGGATGAGTGATGTCTGTATCCACGGTGGTACCAGCAGGAATGTTTCCACTGCGTCCAACCTGACAAAGAGTGGAGGTCAGTCACTTTGCTCTCATGCCATCCATTAGACAATTATACTTAAAAAAAAAATCTAAATAGCCTGAGCGTGCTTGTACACTTGCACAGAGTCAAGTAAATAGGGTGGTTCAACTAGTTGAAGCACTCAACGACCCACCGAGCACTTCCCAGTCCAGCGATTAAAATCCTAATGCTCTCGAGAGCTTACAACCCCTGAACAAAAGCACATGGCCGCTTCCTAGCGGAGGACCATACGGGCTCCAAGGGCCTTGAGTGCCACTCAGCAGCTCTTTCGCTGGCAGTGGGGCCCTAATGCCTTCATCCAGTGCTGTTTACAGGTCAACGCTGGAAGGTCATTAAAGATGCTTGGCAGACTGTCTGAGAGCATGAGTAAGAACATAGCCAAATTTTTTTAACAGATTTGAGTCTGCCCCCCCCCCCTCCCTCCCCTACCCACTCACCACTCTTCACCCCCACATCCCCATCCCAGCCATTTTCTACCCCCCATCTCCATAACTGATGATCAGGTGAGGAGTCAACTAAAGAAGATCAAGGCAAGGAAGGCCCTGGGACCGGACGGCATCAGCCCAAGAATCCTCAAGGACTGTGCTGACCAGCTCTGTGAAGTTTTCAGGCACTTGTTCAATCTCAGCCTGAACCTGAAGAAAGTCCCGGCCCTGTGGAAGACCTCCTGTGTGGTCCCGATACCAAAGACACCGCGTCCCAAGGAGCCTAACCACTTCAGGCCCGTTGCCTTGACCTCTCACCTGATGAAGACCATGGAGAGGATTATCCTGCAGCACCTGCGACCCCTGGTAGGCACTCAGCTGGACCCCCTGCAGTTTGCTTACCGGCCTGGGATCAGAGTGGACGACGCAGTGATCTACCTGCTGCACAGATCACTGCTACACCTGGAGGACAGCGGGAGCGCTGTGAAGGTCATGTTTTTTGACTTCTCCAGTGCCTTTAACACCATCCAGCCGTCACTACTCAGAGTGAAGATGGAGAGTGTGGGAGTAGACCAACACCTGACTGCATGGGTTATAGACTACCTCACCAACAGACCACAGTATGTGAGGCTCCGTCACTGTGTGTCTGACATGGTACTCTGCAGCACAGGTGCCCCTCAGGGTACGGTGCTCTCCCCTTTCCTCTTCACCCTCTACACCTCGGACTTCACACACAACTCCACACAGTGTCACATCCAGAAGTTCTCCGACGACACAGCCATGGTTGGTTGTGTTTCAGAGGGGAATGATCTGGAATACAGGACGGTCATCAGGGACTTTGTCAGCTGGAGTGAGCTTAACCAGCTGCAACTCAACACCAGCAAGACAAAGGAGATGATCATTAACTTCCAGAGGAAAACATCTCACTTCACACCGGTGAACATCCAGGGAGCGGACATAGAGTTGGTAGACAGCTACAAATTCCTGGGTGTTCACCTTACCAACAAACTGGACTGGTCCGTCAACACCCACGCCCTCTACAAGAAGGGCCAGAGTCGCCTCCACCTGCTGAGGAGACTGAGGTCCTTTGGTGTGTGCAGGACTCTTTTACGGACCTTTTATGACTCTGTGGTGGCCTCAGCCATCTTCTACGCTGGGGGCTGCTGGAGAGGGGGCAGCACGGACAGGGACAGGAGCAGGATCAATAGGCTGATCAGGAGAGCGAGCTCTGTCCTGGACGGTCCTCTGGACTCCGTGGAGGAAGTGGGGGAGAGAAGGATGTTGGCTAAGCTGACATCCATCATGGACAACACCTCTCACCCGCTACATGACACTGTGGGTTCCCTTAGCAGCTCCTTCAGCAGCAGACTGTTACACCCACGGTGTAAGAAGGAGAGGTTCCGCAGGTCCTTCATACCGACCGCTGTCAGGCTCTACAACACCTGCACCACCTGAACCATGTTGTAGTCACTATGTATTCTTTACTTGCGTATCTTGCTTGCTGCTGTAACAAGTGAATTTCCCTGCTGTGGGATTAATAAAGTACAATACAATACAATAGAATAGAATCAATTGCTCAATGTGGTGTGTGTGTGGGTGTGTGTGTGCGTCAGCGCAGAAGGAGACCTACTCGCTCATTACGGTCAGCGCAGAAGAGGCGTGTGTGGTGGCGTTTTTGCACAACGATGTAGGTGATGCCTGGCTGGTACTCCTTCTCCAGGCTAATGCAAGCCTCGCGGATGGCCAGCAGCTCATAATACAGCACCTGAAGAAGAACCCAAACACCTGAGAATGCCATAGCCATTGCACAACAACATATTTCCAAATGCATGAAATGATAACCTGGGGAACAAACCTGGGAACCTACCTGTCTGAACTGGCCTTCAGACACTCCATCCCTGTAGAAAATGATCCTGGTGGGCTTGTAACGTGTGGACTTGTAGAACTGGATGAGCAGCTCACGCACCATGGAGGCCAGATCCTGGATCACCTCTTGCCTTGGCCTCTGGACCCGTACGGTGGCACAGTACCTGCTGGGGTGGGCGTCCATGCTGCCCACCACCTGTGGAAGGAAGGAGCGAATGAGTGAATGGGACAAGACAAGGAGCAGCCTCGGTTTGGCCACCGTGACCAACAAAAACATGTCAAGTTGGCAATACAGTAGTACCTCGCATAAGGTAAACCTCCTTTTACATAAATTCCACTGAACATAAAGAATTTATGTAAAGTTTTTGCATCGTATTACAGAAGAAATTCAATATAACGTAAAGCGTCAAGTCAGTGCATATTTTTTTTTTTTTTTCCCCCCCAATCAACTTTATTAATGCCTCAAGTCGGTGAAAGTTCAGACTAACACTTGGTGACGCCTTCTGACGCTTCACGCTCTCATTGGCTGATTTTCGGGACACCGCCTACGCTCTCATCTCATTGATTCAGCACGTACGTGAGTTTGTGTGAGAGACAGGCTTCTCCCTTCAACCTCCTTCCTCTTCAACAACTTAAACAATTAAGTTAAGTTACAAATTAAAATTTTGCACACAGCATTATCGTGTAATGCGTGTGCGTTTGTCTCTGAGACCAGCTGACTCTTAGACTCTTTGAGTCGCGTTTCGACTCAGGCTAGTCCTCCTCCTCCTCGTCCTCCTGGCTCCACTTGCGTGTTCCTGATCAAGACATCTCGTGAACGGTAAGATTGTTTTTGTTTTTCAGTTTTATTCATTTACAGTAATCTTATTTATTACCTTATTTCATATTGGAATGTTACTCTACTATGTTTATGCTAACGTTTTCTTATATTTTGAAGTGTTAAAGGGGTGTGTTTGGGAAGATCTTAGAACAGATTAGGCTATTTACATGTATTTTATGCTTCGTATAACATAAAAACCCCGTAACATAAAGGCTCTCGGAACGGCTTATTTACGTTGTAGGGGCGTCTACTGTATTAGGAAACTGACCCAAGTGTACGTTCATCAAGTGGAGGAAAAACAAACTCACTGCAGCAATTGAGGGCTTCTTTCCATCTCCAGCGGGTGGATGTGTAACGTCTGCTCCCAAGAAGATGACTGGCTGCTGAAACACTGATGGTCTGTGGAGTCACACGAGACATGAGCTGCACGCGGCTGATGTAAGTGTGTGTGAAGGCACGAGGAGACGCGGCGTACCGTTGGTGAGGCACCAGGATGTTGTTGATGCCTCCCAGCTTCACGTTGATCTTGAGGCAGAGGTTGGAGAGGGTCTGAGGAGACGTCTTCACCACATTCTTCACCTGAACGCACTGCGTGGCCATGCCCAGCAGCGTGTCGCCCACACGCTTCACCTCCGCTAAAAAGGGGAGACGTTGGCGACGGTGACGACTAAACACAGCAGATGTGCCGTGTAGCGTTTTCTCCGGTAACTTCAATAGAACGTACTTTGATGGTGCACAGGGCACAAGTCAATGCAATCAACATTCTCCAGCAGGACAATGCTTTGACGAGACATGATGTTGTGTGTTTATTCAGTACAAAACATTCCACCTGGAATTGCTTCATTCTAAATGCGTTTAAGAGCTGTGCAGGGGTGTCCAAACTTTTTCCAGGGAGGGCCTCATAGTGAAAATTGAAAGCAAGCACCTTTGCCACTTTGATATTCTGCAAATACAAGTTATATATGTACTGTATATATATATATATATCTCAGGAAAAAAGTGCGTCTCAGCTTTGTCATATACTGTAGGTGAAAAAGCATATTTATTTCTATCAACTTCACTCTGTTTTTTTTCCCAGCATTTTTGCTGTTTCGTTTTAAATTTTCCAAATATTTTAACTTTCTTCCAACATAATCTTTGTATATTTTCTTCTGGTAATATTATGACGTTATTCCCATAATATTACAACTTTTCCCCTAACTTAATTTTCCAAAAATTACAACTTTATTTGGTTTTGTTTGACTGTATTTAAAAAAAAAATGCTTTTTTTCTGTAATATTATAACTTGGTTACTAAAATAATATTGTTTTATTCTTGTAAAATGGAGACTTTTTCTCGTTTTTTTAATATTTTGGCTTTATCCTTGAAAAATGACTGCTGTTTTTTTCTATTTCTGCTGTAGTTCTTTTTTTTTTTTTTAAGTTTCCAACTATTTCAGCTTTCTTCTTGTACATGTTCTTCTCGTAGTTACGACTTTATTCCCATAATATTTTGACTTTATTCCTATATTATAACTTTTTTCCCAACTTCATTCCCAACCCAATTTTTGTGTTTTTTTTTAATACATAACTTACATACTTACATAACTTACATACATACATTTACAAATACATTTACAAATACATTTCCTTTTCAAATGGACTTTATTCCCATAATATTACTTATTCCCACCTAATTGTCTGGAAATGACAACTATTTATTTTGTCTGTCTCTCAACATATTACAATATTTTTTTAAAGTATATTTAATTATTTTTCATTTATTTTTATTTATAATTAAAATAAATTAATATTAATATATAATTTAATTAATTTAATATAATTTATTTTCATTATCGCACTACTTTTCCTCATATTACGAGTTTATTCTGGTAAAAAAAATGTTCTGGTTAGAATGCTACTGTTTACTCCTGTTATTTCGACTTTATTCTCATAAAATTACATTTCTGCTATTGTTTCCCCCTCCCATACATTACATATTATTTGATTTTGTGTCTCATACCATTACTACATTACTACTACCATTACGGTATTTCAACTTTATGCTACTAAAATTACATTATTTTTCCTTTAGGATTAGGTTAGGTTACCTAAACTCATACACTATTAGATACTTAGATACTTAGATACGTTAGATACTTTACTACTTTTTTGACTTACATGGTTAAAAATAGGCATTTTTAGGGCTTTTGATGGGTGCATCCACTAATGGCATTTTTTTGCAACTTGGGTGAAAAACGGTGATGTAGAAAGCAAAAACATAGAAAGTCTCTCACCGTAGACAGGGGTTTTTCCAGGCAGGATGACGATGATGAGCTGCAGTCCAGCATAGGTGTTCTTCAGGTGTCTGAACATGGGCTCCACGCTGTCGGCTCCCTGGGCGTACTTGCAGAAGCACGGCTGGCCTTGGATGGGCATGCCGGCGTCCTTGGAGATCTTACGGAGCTGGTCTGTGAAGCCCCTACACGAGGAGAGAAGCGCTGGTAGACAAAGATGGTACGAGGAGGCCGGAGGCTTGTGCGAACAATCTCACTTGAGGATCTCCTCTCGACATTGCCGCTGCGTGGCGAAGCAGGCGATGGCCCACATCTTGATCTCCACCCCCGTGTGGAACTGCTTGCCCCTCATGTCCCACACGCCGTGACTGGGCGTGGCCACGGTGCGGTTCTGCAATGACACCGCAGTCTCACTGCACATTCTCATCATTATTCGTAAATGAATATCACACTTACGCTTCAACTATTAGTTCACGAGCTAAGACAGGGGTGTCCAAAGTGCGGCGCGAGGGGGCATTTGTGGCCCACTGCACGTTCTAAAAGTATCATTTAAAAAAAAAAAAAAAAAGACAAAGCAAACAAAGCAAAAACGGAAAAATCAGCTTTAATTTAACAAAAATAAAGTCAAAATATTAAGATAAAAAAAGTTGTAATCTACCAAGAAAAATGCAATATATATAATCAATAAATATAGATACTATATATACCTAGATATTATGAGGAAAAATAACACAATTTTAGTAGTATGATGTTGAAATATTTTAAAATGCCATCTTTTGAAAGCTGTAACATTATAAAAAAAAATAATTGTAATTTTTTAGTTAATTATCAGAAGAACATTTACAACATAGTTGGAAAGTTTAACAGCTGTAATTTTATGAGAATAAAATCAAACTATTGAGAGAGAAACGTCACACTTTAAGAAGAAAAACAAAGTAGCAATTTTACGAGAGCAAACTCACGGGGAAAAATAACACCATTTTAGTAGCATAGAGTTGGAATAGTCAAGAAATGGGCAATATATTCATATTTACTTTAAGCACGACATGAAAAACAACCGTATGGTTCATATCGATGTCGACTGGATTTGCGCTGTATCTCCCGCATCTCTCTGCTCTGTGTGTGAGCTCCTGGCCCGCCCCCCTCCTTGCACGCAGGAGGAGGGAAGAGGGGTGGCGCGGAAGCCCGGTGGCTCAGTCTTTGACGAAAATGGAGGACGTGACATCGTCTACGGTGGGAGAATGAGTCAGCAGTAGCTCAGTAGTTTGGAGGTACTTTCAATTCAGAGCATAAAAAAAAAAAAAAAAAAAATTTCACCACCTCAAAACTTGGCACAGTGTGAAGCTGCATGCTGGCTGCACAACTCCTGCCACAACACAAAGCTCACTGCTTCTTTTTCCTGTTGCATTCCTCATGTAAGGAAAGCAGAGTGGTGTGCTATTGTAAAGAGGTGTCCTATCACATTGCTAAAGATATAGTCCCTGTTGCAACAGTGGGGGAAAAACAGATTTAAAAAACGTCTGAAAATGATGGACTCATCACGTCCAGCGAGCTTCACAGGCACAATTATTTAGCATGAAGCTCAACAAACAGTTCTAAGCCTGATGCACTTGACAGGTTGGTGTTCCTGCCACAAAATATGGACATGCTTGTGTCTTCTACAAATGTTTACCAACTCAAAAATACTACTGTTCAATTGAAAGTATTTTTGAGTTGCTGACATTTTAACAGTTCCTCTTAAACCGGGCACTCCTTCATATTTTGTTCATTTTGTTATTAGCTGAGGATTTGAGCATTGCTAAAGCTTTGTTATAAAAAAAGATTCTATTTGACTTTTCCGACATTTATGAAAAAAAAAAAAAAAGAGATTGGCCTGCTTTATTTTAGAGGCATTTTTTAATGTGCATCTTGCATGAAGCTTTAAAACTTCAAAAAACATCCTCATGTTACTGTAAGTATTTATTTTAATAAAACGACTTGACACATACTGTCTATTGGGCTTTGATTTTGTCTAAACTCACTTTGCGGAAAAAATATTGGGATATATATCGTATATAGCTATTCAAC